>NC_012870.2:36576930-36753489 GCF_000003195.3 Sorghum bicolor | reverse complement strand
TTTGAAAATATCACAAAACCTCTGATATGAAACTTGCTAAGAATGAGAAAGTTAGTGCTCAAGTCAAACTGTTCTGTCTCTCAACCACCTAAGACAAAGGAAAAGCCATAAGCCCCATAAGGGACTAAGGTAATAGGGGTAAGTTTACATAGCTAAATTTTTCATGCAAAGAGAAGAACTTTGTTGTACACATGGTACTCTTGAAATGTGAACATAGTAACAATACCTGATCCACCGAGGCTAAGTTTGATTGTTTGCTCGGGACGAGCAAAGGTTAAGCTTGGGGGATCTTGTTGACGGTGGATATACCATAGAAATCCACATACAAAACACCGTCAACATGCCTCGGTTGCAAGGGGAAATGACATGACATGAACATATTTTATCCATAACTAGTTCCACTTGTACTCTTAGCTTGTTTATGCAGGAACAACAAATTCAAGACATTATTTGACAAAGCCAACATCAGAATCATCAAGAGGAGATCGAGGGGACAACAGGTGACACCCTGGGCCCACAGGGAGGGGGTCGCCCGACCCCTCTTTGGTGGGACCCAGGTGTGCCACCTAGTCCACCGACATAAGGGACCCCTGTGGACACTGCTGGTGGGCCCAGAGGCCCAGAAGTGGGGTCGCCCGACCCCACATCAAAGGCGGTTCCAGGGTCGGTGGCCTCCCACCGACCTTCCCCACATGTCCCACATGTTGATTTGCCCCTGCCGTTGATCAAATGGCGGTTGTGAGGTCAGTTTGATCCAAGGGTGGAGAGAAGATGTCACGCGGATCGATGACGTGGCGATGGAGTAACCCCTACTCCATCTCCCTCTATAAAAGGCAGCCTCCACCCTTCATTTCAAGTGTGCAATTCCAAGGCCAAGTGCATTACAAGTTCCAAGCATACAAGTAGAGTAGTAGTTAGTCTAGAGTGGGAGTTAGAGTCGAGTCGAGCGAAGCTCGGGGTCTCCGGAGTCGTCTTCTGGAGAGTCTGGTATAGCTCTTGTACCTTTCTACTTTTGTAAGACTTTCCTTTTATTAATATATTATTCTTACTTTACTTTACTGAGTTCTTACTTAGTGCAAGTCTTTTAGTCTTGTTGTGCATTTACTTTAGTAATATAGTTGTCTTAGTGAAGTTAGTGACCTGTAACCACTCCTGTGTGTGCATCATCGTCCTATCTTGTATAGGAGCTCTAGCTAGCTGCAACTAGTTAGAGTTGTAGGATTAAGTGTGAGCGTGGTGCTCATACTTAAGATTACCTTTGATTACCGCTAGCTTGAACGGAAAGTAGGAGCGCACTCCCTAGTAGGTGACAGATCGTGGGCGGCATTAGGTTCTCCTCACGTACAGGCTAGTTCTTAAAAGGTAAGGCGTCCATAAGCCCAATAGTCGCTTTCGGTAAGGGGTTAGGTGAAAAACCTTCTAAGCGTCTTACCAGCTCGGCTATCCCTCGCACACAGTTAGTAAGGCTCTAGCGTAGTTAAGGCAATTATCTATTAAAGTAAGTCACAGAAGTTAAGTTAGATACATAGGAGTCCTTTACTCACTCGTTGTCCTCCCACCTAGCTAACTCTACCATTTACCTTTAGCATAGGACCTTGGATTCACCACTACCCTTCCTATTCGTTATTTACCACCCTTATTCACTAGTTGATACTAGACAACTCAAGGAATCTCATTCCCCTTTTTGTTAAACACACTTAGCCGCTTTCCCTTGGGAAAATATAAATTACGATACCTTGGAATACTCCTTGGTGAAGTGCTACAGCGGTACATTCTGTGCGCTTGCGGAATTATCCAATAGTAAATAGAGTTACCCTACCAGGGCACTTCTGGCGCCGTCGCCGATATCCGGTGGTTGCGTTAAGAAGTGTCAACACTTGCCCACATGCCCACCAACAGAATGGAGCTGCCGAGCGCAAACACAGACATGTCGTAGAAGTAGGCATCACTCTCCTTGCTCATGCATCTATGCCACTTAATTTCTGGGATGAAGCCTTTTTAACAGCGGTGTTCTTGATTAATCGGTTGCCCTCTCCAGTAATTGATGGTGACACACCCCTTCATCGTCTGTACAAGCAAGAGCCTGACTACACCTTCCTTCACACTTTCGGCTACGCGGTATGGCCAAATCTTCGCCCCTTCAATACACGCAAATTGCAGTTCTGTTCCAAACGTTGCGTATTCATTGGATACAGCAATGCTCATAAAGGGTTTAAGTGCTTAGATCCTAAAGAAGGTCGAGTCTATATATCTCGGGACATTGTGTTCGATGAGGTTGTTTTTCCTTTTGCTGAACTCCATCCTAACGCTGGCGCCAGACTTCGCGCTGAGCTTCGTGTCCTCCCTGATGCACTTCGCAGTCAATCTTCTACATTTGGGGATGCACACATACTAGATCAACATTTGCAGTCTCCTAATCCCACTGATGCGTGTCCCAGTTCTTGTGACTCTGTGCAGGCTACAGCAAAAAATTTGACGCCAAATGACGCCGGGACGAGCGAGATCGCGGCAGTCACTAGTAGAAAATAATACAACGCCGACGCCCCCTTTTTATACCACATGCGGTTTTAGTTATCACGCGCCTGTGGTAAAAAAGGGCGGTGTCAGAACTACCAACCGACTGTGAAGATGCATTTTCACAAGCGGTTTTCCTAACAAAACCGTCTGTAGAAATCATGTATTTCTACAGGCGGTTCTCCTAAGAATCCCCCTGTAAAAATTGTAACATCCCAGATTTTTACATAAACCAAAAATACGAGCTTTTTAAAATTTTTCCTATAATCGTGTGAAGCATATAGATTTTAGGTCTAACTCGATCCTAACCCGCTAACAAAACGTCTCATTCATATAAAATTGTTTGTAGACGAGTGCTCTTGTTCGTGAGTCGTCTTAAGTTGGGTCTTGTTTAGGGTTTTGAGTTTCTTTTGGAGTGCACAAATCCGTAGCAAAGTATTTCCAAATCTTCGCTGAGCCTATCTCAAAGGCGAAGCGAATCCCTTCTCAACCTTTTTATAAGAGTACGTCTCAAACTCCTTTGGATTCTCTCTGAACCCTTCCAAGAATTTCCTTCTCAAAACCTCCTCCCTCTTTGATCTCATCTCGAATCTCCATCGGTGAATCCACCTTGAATTCATGGCAACTCCTTTCCAATCCTTTGTGATCTCTCTCATCTCCTTGACTCCTTGTTAAACCCTTTCAATCTCCTTTTGAATCTCTCTCGTAATCTTCCAAAATTGTTTCAATATCTATCAGGATCAATCTCAAATCCTTGCTCATATTGGGAAAACCCTTTTCTATTCTCTTGGGCTAGGATCCCTTTCCCCCTTCTCTCCCTCCAACTCGCCAACCCAGCTCATGCCCAGGCCTGGTCGGCCTTCTCCTCCTCGCCTTGGCCCATGCGCATGCAGGCAGGGGCCCAACCTCCCTCTCCCTCCCTTCGGCCCAAGTCGCCAGGCCCAACAGCCGCACCCCTCCCTGGCCAACCCTAGCGCGCCCCCTCCCTCTCCCAGGCTGCCGCCGCCACCTCCCCAAGGCAGAGCTGCACCCGGCCACCCGCATCGCGCCCACAGCCTCCGTGGCACGGACGTCGATGAGCGTCGCGTGTCCTCCCCGAAGCACGGACGCCCAGGAGCCGCTGTAACCTCCCCAACCCTAGCCGTCGCCGCTATAAATAGGAGCCGCCGCGCCGTCTTCCCCCTCTGCTTCCAGGTAGCCGACCACGACCTTGCCCCGCGCACCCGCCGTCGTCGAAGCCGCGCCGCGCCTCGCCCGCGCCTCGGAGCTCCGCCATGCCACCGAGGCCCCGGCGTCCTCCGCGACCGCGACGTCGCGCGGACTCGCGACCATGGACGGCCATGCGGACGCCACAACGCTGCCGAGCCGCCGCGACGCCGAGCCGAGCGTGGCTCCGAGCTTGCCGTGGACGCCGCTCTGTCTGCGAACTGCGACCCCACCGAGCCCGAGTACCACGACTTCGCCAGCGTCGTCGACCTCACCGCACCCAGGACGTCGAGCCCCGACGCGTCCGTGTCCTCGACCTCGCCGCGGCCCCGATGCCGTGACGTCGCGCTCACCGTGCTCCACCACGACGCCGCAGCCATCCTTGTCGAGCCTCGACGTGTCCTCGACCTCACCACATACGCGCTCAACCGCGGCTAGGAACGCCTCGCCGTGCCGCGATGCTACCCTCGCGACGCCAAGTTGACCACGACGCCGAGCTCCCCGCAGCGCTTCGCCACCGAGCCTCGACCGAACCGCCGACGACCGCGGCCACGACCTCGCCCCCAGAGCCCGTGGACGCCACCACGCCATGGAAACTACGTCCATGCCGGCCATGGAGACCGCGACTCCGACCCAGATGCCGGTCTGCGCCACCCTGCGACGTCGCGAGCTGCACCGAGCAGCACCTCGGCAATGTCGTGCTCTGCCCCGACTCCTACCGAGCCACTAGCTCTTTTCTGCTACCGCCGGTGAGCCACCAGTGCCCAAGTGCCCTCCTTTTCCTTGCGTTCCCGACTAAGACCGGCCTTCGTGCCACAGTTCATCCACTGTTCAGGGAAGCAGTGGCCTCGTTGTGCCTTTGCCGAAGATGTGTCGCCTTTCCGGTCGGCCGCAGCGAGCCACAGCCAGCCAAGCAGAAGACTTGCAGCTGATCTACACCCTTCTTCGTGTTCGGCAAGGTCGAACCCCCCCTAAACCCTAGTCGACGTTGGAACTCTATATTAAATCATATTTGTTCATACATCATTTCGTTATCTAACATCTGTACATGATCATACATCTCCTATCTTGTCGATATATGATCTATCCATGTCGTGCACCTTTTACTTGATTTATCTATATCCATGCCTGTGCCGTGCCTTCGTGCCGGTCTATTTATCTATCTCTCTATCTTGTGCTATTGGAAATGTGCTACTCTAAGTTGTCGTTGTGTCTTTGTGTTGCTAGTGGTCGAGTCGTGGTTCTTTTTGTGATTGTCGTTGTCTGTGGACCGTGCCTTCGAGCCGGTTGAGAGAGCGATGTGTTTCAATGTTATGATCGCGAGCTCGTCTCGCCATGGCCGTGACGCCAAACATGACCCCTCTCTCGTAATTTAGTTGTCTTCGTTGTACTACGCTCGTTAGCCCCATTATCGTCCCTCGGACGTGGCCGTCTCGGACTCGATATCTTTATCGACGCGGTTCTTACCCGCACACTCGAGACCTAGGTGGCCTAATCGAGTGGGATACGAATTAGGGGACAACCATCGTGGAATTGTCGGAGGTCATCTCGTTAGGTGGAGCTCATGGCTGCGAGTCACCTCGCCATAGCCATCGGGCTTTACCTTGTTTTCGCATGATTATCCTAACCACCTTGTATGCTTGCACCACCTAGACCATAGCATTCCTTCGGACCTAGCCGTGACAACCGCATTGCTACGGGCCTTAGGAATAGCCATGTGCTGAATTTGTTGCATAGTCGCGGTGCCCTACAAGTGGGTTCGGATCGTGGGGTCGTATCTCTTTTTGTCCAACCGTCGCTCGTTCCATGATGAGTTGGTCGAAAGAACGTGGACTCCATTCTTCTTCTCTCTTGTTCTCAATCCCTGTTGATCCAGTAAGATGTGGATTGAGCCCCCTTTTTGCTTGTTTGATGTTTTGTTTCCAATCCTGCGATCCCCGCCGTTGCTATGGCGAGCAGATCAATGGAAAGTGAAACCCGTGTCTTTTCTTGCCTTTTTGGTTCTTTGTGTTTAAACTCTTGTATGCTTGTACCTATTTGACCATAGCATTTCCTTGGTTCTCGTGGTGACAACCGCACCGCTAAGAAGCCTGGTGATGTCTTAGTGCATTCAGTGTACCTAGGTTGTGGTACCCTACAAGTAGCTTGAGCACTAGTGTTCTTTGTGAGTCACTCTTTCTAATTCCTCATCTCTTACCATGGCAAGTGGATTGGAAGGAGTAGACCACTCCCCCCTTTTCTTCTCCCTTTGTTCCACCCTCTCTTGACTCTCGTCAATCATAATGGCGTATGGGTTGAGAGAGATCAGAGTTTCTTGTGCTTACAACCGTTTGGTTCTTGTCAATCTCTATGACGCTTGGATCGAAAGTTTGTAAGCAATGGTGTTTACTTAGAATGAGTTATAGTCTACGCCTTTGTTATTAAAGCCGTACAGGTCGACAAGATCGACCCGGGAAGTAACGGCTAGGCGAAGACTCCAGCTTGTACTTAGTAAACAACCATTCTCATTTCTTTTAGCCCAGGGATCGGACATCCACCGAGAGGGCTAAGTCGTTATCCTTTCGGTGCTCTTTTAGTGTAGTTGTTCTTCAGTGTTCTTCGTCTCTTTTCGCAGTCTTTCGAGGTCTAGTGGTTTGATTGTTTCGCCTTGTTTGTCGTTTACGAGGAAGATGCTTTGGTTAGCGATGATCGAATCGGAACCAGTCGAAGGAAGGACATGTAGATAGGAGAAAGACCTTGGATGAGTACAACTACAAGTGAACTGAGGATCTTGGAAATGTCACTCGACAGGTGCCACGTCCCACCCAACCTCGTAGAATCCTATTAGACATGCAATAATGTAGATGCTAGTGCTATACTTTTATGCAAATGAACTGAGATAGGTTGCATGGTAGAAATGCTTGTGAGCCATTGCCTTGTTGCAACCTATAACCCTCGCACACCCGCTGTTAGGTTAGATGCTTGCACACTACTTGCTACTACTTCTTCTACGCATTATATCATGCATTGTGGAGGATTGGATGTGAGTGGATAAGGCACGTGGTGCCGATAACCGGATAAGGAATGGATAATGGATTGGGGAGATCTTGGCGTGTGTCTTGGGTGTGTGGTGAGGGTCGAGTCGACCGAGCAGGATTTACGACGAGTCTTGGGACAAGTCTTGCCGGGGGACGCTACCTGGGCGTTCTCCATGAGAGATACCTGTGGCGGGTACATGTGACAGGGAGAGGTCCCGGAGTGGAGTGTCTTCGTGGGACGAAGCGCCGTGATGGGAGGTGCTGTTTAGCACGGGGTAGCCGGATGTCCCGTCGAGCGGGGCATCGGTTGGCCCCTCGTGAAGATGTCCTGTTTGGTCACCCTAAGGACTGAGATATTCTGAGAACCGGTTCGTAGGAAGCCTTGCACCCCACTCGCTCTTATGGGGAGGAGACGGATGTACGACCAGTTAGGGCAGTGCCACTACTACTAGGTTGTTGGTAGACAGCGTAGGGAGGTACGGGTATGAGGACCCACACCCTCCTAAGACAGCGTAGTGACCTTTGGGGGCCCGGTACTACGCCTCACAGTCTCAGCGTACCGGTGGTACTCCGGTATGGTCCCAGTTCTGAGTGGTAGGGTGGCATCGTACTTAGTTGGAAGGCAGCCCGGCATCAGCCTAGGTGGGGCGCACCGCCGATGATGGTGATCTTGTGGTTAGTGCAAACCTCTGCAGAGTTTCTGGTTGGTCGATCGATACATATGACGTCTTTTTGGCTATGGACCTTTCCTATGTTTCCGCTTCACTTGACTAGAGGGAGGAGTCCCTTCTACCTTCCCCTGGGTGTGTGTTGGATCCGGCGATGGCCGTTGAGGCAAGGCACGAGCGGGAGTCGTACTTGCCGCCTAGAGAGTGAGAGTGTGGTGAGATGTGTGTGATGGGATGGATGGATGGATGGACGTGTGGTTGAGATGGATTAAAACTTGATGAATTATTATTATAAAATATTGATGAACTTGCATAGGAAAGACTACAGCCATATATATAGGCCTCTTGATCTACCCTTTGCATTCCACTTACCACAAAGCTTACGCAAAAGCATAGGGTGGGAGCCAGTGGCCAGTACAAATTGTACTGAAAGTTGTTTAGCAGGTTATGAACATAGTCTATGATGATAACCACGGAGAATAGAAGGTTTAGGTGGTCTCGTTCCTGCGCTCAAGTTTGGTTCGGAGATGAAGGCTACGCCCGCTGATAAACTACGCCGACTCTGATGATTGCCCGTGAAGGAGGAGCCTTCACCGCTGACGCGCTACATCAACTCTGATAAAGACCCGTGTGTGTTTCCGCTAGAAAAAGGATGTAATAGGATTGTTGACCAAGAGATGTAAAGTAAATGTGTTGTAATTTTGTTTCTCACGATCTATGACTATGATAACAGCTGATATATGATAATGAGATTGTTCAATTTTTGAATTATCACATTATAATTCGAATCTGTGGATTTTTCCCTTTTTGGAAAAATCTAGGCCGTTTCAAAAATCATATTTCTACAGGCGGTTTTGTTAGGAAAACCGCCTGTAGAAATCATGCATTTCTACAGGCGGTTGTCCTAAGGAACCGCCACTAAAAATCATATTTCTACAGACGGTTACTTAAGAAAACCGCCTATAAAAATAATTTGAAATTGAAATTTTTGAGCTTTTCAAATGACCTCGTTTGAAAAAACTGTCAAAATGAAAGTTGTAGATCTCGAAAAGTTATGAAATTTTGTAGTTGATATTTTTTTCATTTGAGATCATCTTGTCGTTGAAAACAATGTTTGAATTTCTCAAATTTGAAATTCAAATTTTGTAAATGACCTCGGATGGAGAAACTACCAATAGAAAAGTTATGAAACTTTGTAGTTGACAACTTTTCCATTTGAATCTGTTTAGGACCTCAAATACTCAATGTATGCTCAGTTTAGGATAATATGTGGGGAACTAAACTCTAGTATAGGCACATCTGAGTGATGGGTGGAGTGGTAGAGGAGGTTACGCGCGAGGGTGAGGTTACGCGAGTGGGCCTTCTCCATAATTAAAATCTTTTTTTTCCTATTTTTAAAAGCTGATTTTGTATTTTTTATAAAAAGATGTCCACAGGCGGTTGACATAACTGAACCGCCTGTGGAAATGCATTTCTACAGGCTGCTCATAAGGAACCGCCTGTGGAATTGGCCTATTTCTACTGGCCTCTAGCACAGGCGGTGTTAGAAAACGCCAGTAGAAATAAGTGTGCAACCGCTTGTACAGTCTGTCTGTGTAATAGTGGGTCTCCGCTCCATATTTCATGTGTCACCGGAGCGGGGGCAGCACGGTTGCTGATGCGGAACTTCCTGACATTGCTGCCGTATCCGATTCGGCATCTTCTCCGGGATTGGTGTCGGCATTAGGAAGTCCTGGGATGTCGAGGGGAGGTGTGGAGCCGGCTTCTTCAGGCGCTGGACCCTCTACGCCGTCCTCGACTTCGACCACCGGAGAGTCGGGTGGCAACTCGCCACATCACGATCCGGTGACAGGGGGGCAACACCAGCAGGTCTTGTCGCCTGGATCGCATGCGCCAGGAAGTGGACCAGGTGCGGCGTCTAATTCTGTTGCCCCTCCAACTGCTCCCAAACCCTCTCGGCCTGCAACTCGACTTCAACATGGGATTGTGAAGCCAAGGCAATATACCGACAGTACTGTTCGATGGGGCATGGCTGCCTCATCTTCCCAAGAAGAACCCATCAACGTTCATGAGGCTCTCAAAGATCAACGTTGGGTAGCTGCGATGGATACTGAGCATCAAGCCTTGATCAAGAATAAGACATGGCACTTGGTGCCACCACCAAGACGGAAGAATATAATCGACTGCAAGTGGGTTTATAAGGTCAAGCGCAAAGCAGATGGTTCAATAGACCGCTACCAAGCTCGGCTAGTGGCTAAAGGGTTCAAGCAACGGTATGGCATAGATTACGAGGACATCTTCAGTCCCGTTGTCAAAGCTGCAACAATACGGGTGGTTCTTTCCATTGCCGTGACAAACGGGTGGACGCTATGGTAATTGGATGTTCAGAATGTGTTTCTTCATGGAATCCTGAGTGAAGAAGTCTATATGAGACAACCACCTGGTTATGTAGATAGAGTTCGACCTCAGTATGTTTGTAGACTTGACAAAGCACTCTATGGCTTGAAGCAAGCTCCCTGTGTATGGTATGCAAGACTCTGTGCCAAGCTGGAGTCGCTACAGTTTATACCATCGAATGCAGACACAACTTTGTTCTTCTATAACAAGTGCAAAGTTAGCATGTTCGTTCTTGTGTATGTAGATGATATAATTGTAACAAGCTCAAGCCCTGAGGCATCAAAGGCACTGCTACAAGATTTGCAACATGAATTTGCCCTAAAAGATTTAGGAGAACTTCATTACTTCTTGGGAATTGAGGTAAAGAAGGTTAATAACAGTTTGGTACTTACACAGGAGCGAGATGCAGCAGATATCCTAGCGCGTTCTGGCATGAGCAATTGCAAAGCGATTGACACACCACTGTCAAATACCGAGAAGCTTAGTGCTTATGAAGGAGCAGCTTTGGGACCGGATGATATAACCAGCTACAGGAGCTTGGTAGGTGCACTTCAGTACCTGACACTTACCAGACCGGATCTGTGTTTTGCTGTGAACAAGGTTTGTCAGTACTTACATACGCCAAATGTGGTTCATTGGAGTACAGTCAAGCGTATACTTAGATATGTGCAAGGTACGAAGAATCTTGGGCTCCGAATTGGTCCTTCGAAAAGTATGATTGTTAGCGCTTTCTCTGATGCAGACTGGGCTGGTTGTATGGATGATAGAAGATCAACCGGCGGGTTTGCAGTATATCTTGGTGCAAACCAGATATCGTGGAGCGCTAGGAAGTAGGCCACGGTGTCACGCTATAGTACAGAGGCTAAATACAAGTCTCTAGCTAATGCGACTGCTGAAATGATTTGGGTTCAGAAATTGCTAACAGAACTCAAGATTCCTCATCCCTGTATGGCTCGGCTGTGGTGTGATAATCATGGTGCCAAATACCTTTCAGCCAATCCTGTGTTCCATGCTCGTACAAAACAAAATGAAATTGACTTTCATTTTGTTAGAGAAAGGGTTGCCAAGAAGCTCCTTGAGATTCGGTTTATTAGCACCAATGATCAAGTAGCAGATGGCTTTACCAAGCCTCTTTCTCGAGTTAAACTTAGAGAATTTAGAAACAATCTCAACCTTGTATGTGGCTGAGATTGAGGAGTAGTGTTAAGATAGGAGACATTTTCCCTATATCTATGCTTAGTTGTTGTAACTAGATATATATCTGTTGAGATCTTATTGTAACAAATTCTGTAACAACTTCCTGATGTATGCCACCGTGGGGAGGCTATTTCCCTACTCTATATAACATGGAACCAAGGGCTAGACAATGCACCTCGTTAACTAATCTTGACATTGGCTTCACGTGATGTTGAAGACAGTGGTGGATGGTTGCGCTGCCGAGGGGATGAGCGTGACGGCAGTCCTAGTGGAAGTCACCGATCAAGTGCTGACAGTGCCGCCACCGAGGGCGCTGCGATCGCTTCTGCTCGCTACAGGCCTAGTTGAAGTCGCTGATCGAGTATTGACGGCGCCGCCGCTGAGGGCGCCGCGATCGCTTGTGCTCTCTCCAGGCCTAGTTGAAGTCACCGATCAAGTGCTGACAGCGCGGCCGCCGAGGTTGCCGTGATCACGGGCACGGAGGCTTTGGGTTGTGATTGTCGTGGTGCCTGCGATGTGGCTGACACGATTCTGGCTATTGTTGTGGAGGCAGTGCTCGCTAGAGGCCCGGTGCCCGCGACGTCGCTACGGCCGTGATTATGGCTACGTCAGGGATGACAGGCGGTGGAGGTAGCAGCCGAGGAAGTTGAGGGCACGAGGTATGTGGCCTACGTGCAGAGATCATGGACGTAGAGATTGTATCATCCCCGAGCAGCCGGTGCCCGTTCGTAGATTTTTTTTTCTTTGTAGATGGCTACGGTGATTTTGGAGATCGTGGCATCACGAAGTTACCGGCAGGTGTCCTCGGCATTCTTTTTTTGGCCATAGATTTTTTTTCGGTCGTAGATTTTTTTTTGTTTGTAGATTTTTTTCTTTGCTGATTTTGTTTTGGTGGGCGATGAGCACGGCGTGGAGATCGTGGCGGTATACGCTCGCAGGGCGCAGAGATCATGGCGGCGCCCTCGTCGGTTTCTTTTTTTTTTCTTCGATGACAACAGGTTATGGTGTTTTCTCTGTTTTTTTTTCTACGGCCAGGTTTCGAACGCGGCTCACTCGGTGTTGAACGTGGAATTTTTATCGAATCGCAAGCCTTGTCGCTGTTGATACAATCAACCGTGACGCACGATTGTGATGAAGCATGTGAGATGTGGTTTTTTGCCCTTGATTTTAATTGAAGTGATTTATTGTGTACAATTTCTTGTGTGCACTATGATTAGGCTCTCTCAGTGGGGGACACAACCTTGGGTGGATGTAGTGTTGTTTTGATTGGTCTATTATAGTAGAGATGAACATGCACACTGAGCGAAGATGTTGCTAGCTCCTAGAACTGGTACATGACACCAACCTTCTAGAAGAGCAATAAACATAGGTGACACCATCTCAAGAGGTGCAACTATTATGGTGTCCACCTTTGGGACCAGATAAAGCACCTAAGAATTAACATGTATGCAAAGTTAGATCGCTTAAGTGGCTCTAGATGACCAATATGCAAATAAGTTTGCCCCTCTTCATAGTACGGCCATCTATCCTAAGTTCGGCCATAAACTTCTCTACACACCTATGACCGGTGAAATGGAAATGCCCTAGGTTGTACCTTTGCGTTGCGCTTTCCATTCCATCTCCTCCAATGTTGATGCAACACATGCACCAACCAATCACCAAATGATATGTTCCACTTTATATCATCATGTGACCATATTGGTTCATCGATCTTGACCTCACTTGCTCTTCACCACTGCCTCGGCACCAAGTCTTGCTCAAGCTTCACCATCACACGCGGTCCCTCGCTTCAAAGCCTCCGACTTGCCCTTCACTCTTGCAACTGGTCTATCAAGCCAAGCCTCATCTTGATCTTCTCCACCTTGGTAATGACTCTATGTCATGTCTCATATGCAATGAGCTCCTCCATCATCACAAAATCACATGTGGACTAATCTCCTGTGTATCTCACACAAACACTATTAGTCCACCTAAGTTGTCACTCAATTATCAAAACTAAACAAGGACCTTTCAATTGTCTTTCCCACCTATGAGCTCCACATAAGCTAATTAGAAGTAGGGTGAGAGAGAGAGAGAGAAGGCAACTATGTAATAGTGATACAAATACCACATATTCTGAGAGCAGAGAGAAGGCATACTCATTTGCCTTGGAAAGCATCCAAAAATACCACATATGAGAGACTGGAAAGTGTCATACAAGGAAACTCTGAGTTTTATTTAAAATCTTGTAAAACTCTAGAATAATAGTTGATCAAAGCGTGGGTAGTATACTGCTTGACTTAACTATTCTATCTTTCAACTACCCAAGACCTAAGTGATAGCTAGAAGCCCCATGGTGAAAGGTAAAATTGGTGAGTCTTGAGTCAGAATAGTTCACTCTAATTTGGAGAGGAGTCCTTGTTTGAATACTTGTGTACCTGTGAGGCGTGATAGTATTGTGATGAGGACATGCCAACTCATCATATGATGGAACATGATGAGCATTCACCATGCAAAACAAGTGAACATAAACATTATACACCTACACGATGTTCTGCCAAAAGGAAACAAGAGCAGGTGAATTTGTTCCAAAATAAACTTGAGATTGAAATATTTAAGGATGTTATACTACCTAAGTATTGTACCTTGATTGTACTCAGGTATATCGAAGAAGAGAAGGATGAATCAGACCCTGAAGAACGGACCGGTGCAAGTCCCAGAAGACACTACAAAACGGACCAGAAGAGTCAAAAACGGACCAGTGGAAGTCAAGAACAGACTCATGCAAATAAATCTTCATAACGTTTTACTCACAAAAGCTATGAAGGCCCATAAGGAATTGTTTGAAAGCCCTTCAAGTCTGCTTTCCAATGCCTCAAGTCTCATCTTATTTGGACGTCGCAATCAAGAGTTATGCTTGGATTAGTCAAGACTGCTCAAGAGGTCAACAGTCTGTCGTGATAGAATGTTGGTACAACTTGCCGTGCAAAACTGTACCAATCTACAACGTTTCGTGGTGCATGGCATACATTGCTGGAAAGCTTTTGGTGCCTAGTTCATACCCAAGAAACGATTCGTCATTTGGACTTTCCAATAAGAAGTTATGGTCAGTTTACTGGAAACTACTCTGGAGGCCAACAGTCACGCGAAGCCCGTTCGGGAATCCATTCCGAGGGGACCTTTCACATTGCCTTCCCTCACAGACTCTATTTCGTTTTCATACCTATCTAGGTGGGTTGTTACTAATATAAATATCCCCTATCTCTAAGCTATTAGGAACCATAGATCATTTTAATAAACTACATGATATTGCAGTCGCGCTGCTGAGTGCCTTACTGAACCTTTGTTCTTCCTTGTTCTTCATGGACTTGTGAAGTGAATCCTCTGGGTTCTCCTACTTCATGCTCTATGGCTTCCGTTCGGCTACACCGTATTGTGTGGATTAGTTCCAGATTGTGGTTCTGCGGTCGTTCGGAGATCGAGTCAAAATCTTCACGGTTTCGGTGCCTCTCTCCCCGTCGCTTGGTCGCATCCAACCTTTGTCAGGTATAAAGCTAGTTATCCGCTGTTCGCAACAAGTTATCCTTGTTCTTTTGTCTACTGTCATGAAGATCAGGCCACCCTCGTACCGATTGATATCGGTAGCCTATCAACTGGTATCTAAACTTTCGTTGTCACGGTAGGTCTCACAATCATCCATATATTTATCTTTAGTATATATATCATTTGCTACTGATTTGTTCATCACCTATAGTCCACTGAAAAAGCCATAAAAAATCCTAAAGCCCTTTGACGGTACTGTTATCTTGTGTTTTTGTGCTCATTAAGATGCTAATCACACTATTTACATATATTGTGTTGTGTTTCATTTGTTATCCGCACCCCTGTTAGTAAAAAAAAGACTTCAAAAAAGTCAGAGAAAAAAAATCTGAGAAAAGAAAAGAGAAAGAACAGAAAAAGTAGAAGAAGAGGAAAGGCGTTGTATTGTGGTTTGCTCACTGAAAAATTCAGTTTACCTATTCAGATTCTTGGTGATCTATATACCAACAACATTATATCTTTTGAGCACATAAAACCACTTGAGTTCCGTAGCCTCCATTGTTTAACCACCTATAGCTCCACTTCTGTTGAGCTGCTACACTAGCACAATTCACTGTCCTTGAGAACAGGAAAGAGCATTGGTAAGTAAGAGGTGAGATTGTGTGATTCCACAAATTTACCCATTCCACTATATCTTGCATAAGTGCTAACATGCCAGGATCCAATTTGAGCGTTCGTAATGGTCGATATGGAGAAAAAGAAACATCAGTTTCGCGGGCTGAGTTACGCCAACTACAAAACTCACTAGTGGAGGCCATGGAGAAGATGTTTGATAAACATCTTCCTGTGGTGCGTGGTCGGGCTAAACAACATAGCTCAGCCAACTCTCACCGTGGTCTCTTTGGCCACAGTGGACAACATGGAGGAGGTGCTCATGGGCATAGCATTCGCCCCCGTGTGCTCATTGATGATGAAGATTACTGTGTGTCCCCCAAAAGAAAAATTCAGCAAGAGTGCCACCAACCAAAATTGAGTAAGAGAAATCAAAAGGAAAAGATGAGACATTCCACCATACGTGAGAAAGAGTGGCACCAACCAAAATTCAGTGAGAGAGTTCAAATAAGAAGATGAGAGATTCCACAATAATTAAGAAGAGCGACAAAATTCTATGTGAGAGTGATCCACAAAAATTGAGTGAAAAAAGAGATGAATCATGTGAGGAATTATTTACTTCTAACATCATAATACCTTCTATTCTTGTTCCTTTTATGATGCATGATCATGAAGAAAATGATGTTGTAAATTATGATTAGCCCCCAATCTTCGTTGAGGAAGAACAAGTGATTGTCAATGACAACGATACACATGCATATGTGGCTTCACAAGATGTTGAAGTAATTGTGCATCAAAATCTATGTGAGAATGAGAGCCACATTGCCAAAATGAGAGAGTGAAAACAAAGGTGAGTTGAGTGATTCCACCCACTATAATGTTGAGAGTGTCATCAATGAGAAAGTGAGGGATACACCACAGAAAAATAGATATTTAGAATGCAGGCCAAGTGAGGATATCTTTCAAACTAACACTCTCATCTCTACTTCTAGTTTTGTCTTTCCAAATGTGCAGGTTGGTGATTAGAATAGGGAAGAGATAGATGCTCAAGACAATACCATACTTGTTGAGAGAAATGAGAAGGTAGCCATTAAACTAAACCCATTGTGTGTTGCCCAAAACCTAAACCATGACATGGATAATGATAAGATTTCAGAGGTGCAATCCTTGGTACTTGCACCACCAAAAAGTCTAAAAGTTATTGAAAATAAATCAGATTTGAGTTTGCAAAATAAAATGGCAAGTAATTATGATAATACATATGGTTCAAATGGGATTAACCATACACGAAATATTTGCACTGATTTGATTATTTCACATGTTCACCCGTGTGCTGCAATTTTGCAAGTTGATAACCAAAGTTCAATCATACATGATCTTTTCTATGGTTTGATATGGTTCATATACATGATGATTTGCATTCATATGTGTGATATGATGCATTATGTTTCAATGCTCATACATCTTAGAGATGGCTGCACATTTCTCAACCCTTTAGTTAATTCATCAAAACCATCTAAGATCAACAATGAAGGTAAAAATTTAGAGATTCAAACCTTGATATATGTAGAATCATTGGATTTAAAATACATGAAAAATAATGTTCAACACATACTGAGTACTTGTGATATCACTGTTTCAGCAATAAAACATAACCAAAACATTTGTGCTGATTTGACTGGAACTCATGTTGATACAAGTGCTAAATTTATTTTTGATGAGAGTCTTTGTGCTTTGAATGATCCTTGCAACACTTCATATAACAACAAACAACACCTCATCCAGTCGGTTACTTGTGCTGATTTATTTACAAGGATATCTCCTCTTGAATGTTTGTGTTATACTATGCTTAACATGCCTATCAATATTGAACAAATGCTTGAGAAAATTTCTAACATAACATCTTTGAGTTCATTAAATACTACTCATTGCTTCCAGTTTACATTTGTCTTGATTGGAGAACATGTTGTGGATACCTTCCAGGTTCATGCTATTTGTGTAACATATAATAAGCTTGCTGATTTAGACTCAAAAATGTTGAGAGATAAACAAACTGAGAAATCTTTTAAGATGCAACAAATGCTTGGTGCTTATGGTTTCAATCAATTCATGTTGTCAGCATGTTCGTACCATCTACTTAAAGTTAGAAATCTTGTGCAAAGCAAAGCCTATACACCAAAAAGTTGTTCATCCACACCTTGGAGCATTGAGATTAAAAATTATACTTCTAAACCCTTGAATAAATTTTGCTGCCACAATAATTTTTGGAATAACATTAGTTCCCAACATCCATTTGATGAAAAGTTTGACCTTCTCAAGATAAAACATGATAACATGAATCAAATTATTCGATTGGAAGAAATTTTTGTGCTCCCATCCTCTAAACTGTTTGCAGGTTCACCAAAGTTGAGAGAATGTTTCTTACATGGAAAAGGAAATAATGCAAAAATAATTCATAATGGTACAAATAAACATAACAAAAGGAATGATTATTGGAATTATCAAGTACATCCACCCTCTATTTTGTTTGAGCTGTTTTCAGGCAAACAAAAGTCGTGGACGACTTTTCTTGAAGGGAGGGAGGATTATGAGACCATACCAAGGCAATCAACATTCAAGCATCCACTCAAGGTGAAAGCTAAACTGAATTTCAAATCATTTATGTTTCCACATACAAGGCTACTACTGGTTTATATGATTATAGATTCAAACACCTTGCTATCATGGAACAAGAAGATTGCGATGTTATCACAACATTACAAACCGATGGCCTAGCACAACTCTTTGGATCAGAAGAGTCAGAGTCGAAGACGACTCCTTTTCAAGAGGGGGAGGATGATGAGGACATGCCAACTCATCATATGATGGAACATGATGAGCATTCACCATGCAAAACAAGTGAACATAAACATTATACACCTACACGATGTTCTGCCAAAAGGAAACAAGAGCAGGTGAATTTGTTCCAAAATAAACTTGAGATTGAAATATTTAAGGATGTTATACTACCTAAGTGTTGTACCTTGATTGTACTCAGGTATATCGAAGAAGAGAAGGATGAATTAGACCCTGAAGAACGGACCGGTGCAAGTCCCAGAAGACACTACAAAACATACCAGAACAGTCAAAAACGGACCAGTGGAAGTCAAGAACGGACCAGTGTAAAGAAATCTTCATAACTTTTTACTCACAAAAGCTATGAAGGCCCATAATGACTTGTTTGAAAGCCCTTCAAGTCTGCTTTCCAATGCCTCAAGTCTCATCTCATTTGGACGTCGCAATCAAGAGTTATGCATGGATTCACTACCAGAAAACTGAGTATCCTTGAGGGCCAGCAATTTCCTTGAGGGGCGAAATTAAACCCCTAAGGATATACAATTACCTTGAGGGTTGTATAAAACCCCCAAAGAAAATGCATATTCTTGAGTGCTAATCCAAACCGCCAAGTTAAATCTATATTTCCTTGAGTGCTAGTAGATACCGCCAAGGTAATTCTATGTTTCCTTGAGTGTTATTATAAACCACCAAAGGTAATTCACATTTCCTTGGGTGTAACTAGAAACCGCCAAGAAAGTTTTAGTTTCTTTGGGTGTAAACCCTCAAGTAAATTATTGTAGCTGCCAAGGAAAAAACAGTTTATAGTCATATTTCTCTTAACCACCGATATAGTTAACTCATTGCATTCTTGTTATTTGTTAGACATTGCATTTTATAGACATAAACGCTCCATTGACATGTTTGGAAAATGATATATAATTTTTGTTAGTAAATTAATCCAATAAAAGTTATAATTTTGTGTTGTTATGCATTAGAGAATGCATATACTAGCACGTAGCTTGAGATGCCTGCTTATTTTAAAGCTAAAATGTAACATAATATCGTATGGAGGCAAAGTTTATATCAAAGTTATAGAGCCCAAAGAGATATACAACTTCTTAGTTGATGAAATTTTCATTTGAAATTATTTGAAGTCCATAAAATATGTTTTAAATTATTAGAACTTTAAAATTGAAATTTTTTTAATCTTTCAAATGACCTCAGATAGAGATACAACCTAAACCAAAGTTATAGTACTCGATGAGATATAAAACTTTATAATTCAAACTTTTTTCATTTGAAATAATTTAGGTTCTCAAATATTCATTACAAGATCCACTAAAGTGAAAACAAAAAGAAAGAAACATTCACTTAGTCACAAAAGACTTCATGGTGTAGTGGTATGTTAGTTTCACATGGAGTATCAAGTCATGAGTTCGATTCTCAGCTACAACAAATATAAGATTGTTTCTCTTTTTTTCCATGCATATCCTTGAGGGTCATCGGCACTCAAGAAAACATCTATCCTTGGGTGTTTTTACATTTTCTTGGGTGCCATCGGCACTCAAGGAAACCTATATCCTTGGGTGTTTTTACATTTTCTTGAGTGTCATTGGCACTCAAGAAAACCTATATCCTTGGGTGTCGTTACATTTTCTTGATGATGTTAAAAATCTGACCACTGATTTATTTTCTTGAGGGTTTAACCCTCAAGGAATTGATTTGTGGCGGTCGGCACTCAAGGAAATAGTATTTCCTTGTATCTCTACCCTTGGCGGCCATTCCTTGAGTGCTAGCCGCCAATATTGATTTTCTTGGCAGTTTTAGGGGTTTCCTTGAGGGTTTTTGACCCTCAAGGGTATTCAGTTTTGTGGTAGTGATTAGTCAAGACTGCTCAAAAGGTCAACAGTCTGTTGTGACAGAATATTGGTACAACTTGCCGTGCAAAACTGTACCAATCTACAACGTTTCATGGTGCATGGCATACATTGCTTGAAAGCTCTTGGAGCCTAGTTTCACACCCAAGAAATGTTCGTCATTTGGACTTCCCAATAAGAAGTTATGGTCAGTTTATTGGAAACTACTCTGGAGGCCAACAGTCACGTGAAGCCAGATCGAGAATCCATTCCGAGGCGACCTTTCACATTACCTTCTGTCAGAAACTCTATTTCGTTTCCATACCTATCTAGGAGGGTTGTTCCTAGTATAAATATCCCCTACCTCTAAGCTATTAGGAACCTTTTGATCATTTTGATAAACTACATGATATTGCAGCCACGCTGCTGACTGCCTTACTCAACCTTTGTTCTTCCTTGTTCTTCTTGGACTTGTGAAATGAATCCTCTGGGTTCCCCTACTTCGTGCTCTACGGCTTCCGTTCAGCTGCGCCGTATTGTGTGTATTAGTTCTGGATTGTGGTTCTGTGGTCGTTCGGAGATCGAGTCGAAGTCTTCGCGGTTTTGGTGTCTGTCTCCCCGTCGCTCGGTCACATCCAACCTTTGTCGGGTGTAAAGCTAGTTATCCGTTGTTCGCAGCAAGTTATCCTTGTTCTTTTGATCTACTGTTGTGAAGATCGGGCCACCCTCGTGCTGATTCATATCAGTAACCTATCATATTGTAGCAACACCTGATCCATCACTGAGTTTGTCTTTGCTCAGGGGCGAGCAAAAGGTAAGCTTGGGGGAGTTTGTTGATGGTAGTTAACTCCTACTTTTTACCGTCAACATGGCATGAGAAAGGACCTGCTGCTCCAAAGTGCCATTTTATGGCTGCTATTTCTTTTCATCTTCTGTTGCTAACCTAAGTAATAGAGAAGTACAAAGGAACCTTGATCTTTCCCGTTGTCCTCCTGCTATGACTATCTATACATTTATCATTTAGTTCTCTTATATGTGCTTAATTGATTTATCTTATAGTATATTGTTTACTAATACTTTAGTTTAGTTGATACTCTAAGTTAGTAGATGTAGGATAGTGAATTATCAGATTCTTAACCCTAGCTTCCCTGTGGTAAAATATAAATAGTGATACCTGGAATACTCCCGGTAAAATGCTACGATGATGTTTTGTGCGCTTGCAGAATCTTTTATATTTCTTTTTGCACTAATGAATGTTGTTAAGCATTTCTGGCACTGTGCTGGGGATTAGGCTTTTTGTCTATCTTTGGTGATTGTGTTAAGAAATGCCAACACCAGTCAGCAACATCGACAAACTACGTCAATATCTAGCTTGGGGGAGAGCAACCCCCATAAACCGAGCTAAGTAGGGAACATATCCTGTGCAACTCAGCTTCATGTGCAACCTATGCAACCACCAATTAAGGCCATAGGTTCTAGATCCAACATCCAAGAGTTTTTTCACTTAAACCCTTCCATCAGCATACACACGGGTTAGATTTAAATCCACAGGTGGAGGGATTTAAGTGAAAAAAATCTCAGACGTTGGATCTAGATCCTGTGGCCTTAATTGGTGGTTGCATAGGTTGCACATGAAGATGAGTTGCATATGATACATTGCCAGCTAAGTATCCCTTACTTACTTATCTACTTATTCCTAGTGCACTATGATAAGATAAAAAGATGAATAACTTTAGAAACTTAATAAATATTTTATCTTTCATAATTAGTCTTGCTATCTAAGGAGAGCTCTTTATGAATCTGTTGCATAAATGAACCTCTAGAATAAACTCTTATATGGAAATGATGAATAGTTGCTCTACCGTAATTCCTCTCAAGTACCTAGTTTTCAACCTCGAACTCTCCCGAGTTTTGGACATAACTGGTTTGATTTGAGATTTACTCTGAACCTGAAACTTGTGGGTAGTGAATTCTTGATCTAAGTCTAGGTAGTTGATGGATATGATATGAGAAGGTTTTGATGGATATGATCTAAGTAGGTCTGAATTATCTTTCCCACCTATGAGCGCCACAGAAGCCAAATAAAAGTTGGGTGATAGAGAGAAGGCAACTATGCCTTAGTGATATAAAGACTACATATTCTGAGAGAAGGCATATTCACTTGCCTTGGATAGGATCCAAAAATACCACATATGAGAGACTTGAAAGGGTCATACAAGGAATCTTTGAGTTTTATTTGAAAATCTTGGAAAAACTCCGGAATGATAGTTCATCAAAAGGCGAGAAATATGGTGCTTGACTTAACTGTTCTATTGGACACCATAAACCAGGATACCCAAATTAAGAGGGAAAAAAGGCAAAAAGGAACAGGGACGAGCCCTGAGCCGCAGCATAACCAATGCCTCGCCCGAACACGTGGCCTCGAGCGCAATCTCCGCCTTGCTCAAGCCCCTGGCCTCGAGCGCAATATCCGCCTCGCCCGAGCCCCTGGCCTCAAGCGCAATCTCCACCTCGCCCGAGCCTCAGCCTCGAGCACAATCAACACCTCACCTGAGCCTCGGCCTTGGCGCCAGGCATCTAACACACGGTGGTCGTACCCCTGATGTGACGTGCGCCATGCCTCCCACGTTGTAGCAGGGCACGTCGCCCACTATTCCACCAACTCCCATCATTGTAGTGCCTCACCTCTGTCACTGTGAGTGCTGCATGATAGTAGGAGGAATGGGAGGAGTTAACCCCTGCCAATATAACCATACTTTGGCGATTACTTTTCTACTGTTGCAGGACAAGCCACAAGGCTTCGGATCCGACCACCACAACCCGAATGGGGCTCGGCGATGCTGCCAACAGGAATGACCACACCGTTGCCCACACCACAAGGACAAGGTGGTCGATCTCCATAGGGTCGGCACTGTTACTTCACTGCACACTAAGGATAAATTATAGTCTTACACATGTAAAAACCATGCCACCCCTTGTGACTATAAAAGGGGAGGCATAGCACCCCATAGGGACGCAGGCAACACACAGACAACACACATGAACAAACTCCAATCCATACGCATAGAGTTAGAGAACTCAGGACTCTGAGCACACCTCCACTCACTCCCTAAGCCGAGACTTGGAACATATCCCTCTCTTCCAACTAGCTTGTAGTCCCCTACTACAAGTACTCTCAAGTGCAAGGCAATATAGGCTCCGACTCTCTCATTGGACGTAGGGCATCCTAGGCCTGAACTTGTATAAACCCTCTATGTTCTCTTGTGTCACCATTCGGGTTAAGGGGGCATGCAGATTCATCACTTGTTAGTGCCTGGACCCCAAGTCCCGACACCGATAGTTGGCGCGCCACGTAGGGGGCCTTCTGCGTGTTTCTCCCTTTTCGCTAGGAAACGCTTGGATGGTGGACGTTTTTGCCCACTTCATCTTGGCACCATCATGAGGTTTGGGAGTTTGGAGTTCATGTCTCTTGGCTCTGGCTATGACATGGTCCTCCTCCTGCCTCACGATGATGCTGAGCCGCATCCTGAGCCGCTCTCGCCCTATCTAGTGTGTGGGAGGTGCTCTTGACATCATGTAGGCGGAGCCCGACATGGGCGTTAGAGGTCCAGGATCTCTGACCGTGCTGCTGAAGCCAAGACTTTTCTGGCTCTCCCGCCGCACATTCCTCATTAGATCACCCATTCCTCTGGCCCATGCTGTGTCAGGGGAAGGTTCTATGGGGCTTCAAGCTCTGCCCCAAGGACGGGCTAGGGACAGCGCGGCCCCCTGTTCCGCCTCGACCAAAGGGCAAAACATCCCCCCACCTCCTTTCTAGAGGGGGACCTAGGGGCTTTGACTTCACAACTCCCTCCCACATCACCCTCAAAGCCTGAGGTGATAACCGGAGGACTCACGGCTACGCCTCGTGTGCTCTCCTATGGGCTCAAGAACACAACTGCCTCTTATGCCTCCTCCGTAAGCACTTCGCTGAGTGCGTATGCGGATCTCCCGGGGCATCACATGAGGTCTACCCTTGACCTCATTGCCACCCCTCATCTATCATCCTATCCTGAGAAAGTCACCTCGGGTGAGGACGCATGGGCTGGCACTAATTTCTCTGGTCTCGGTGACCCAGACACTTTCATGAGCTTCCTCGAGGCAAGCAACTGTTGCCTCAATTTCTCTAACACTGATGGAGACAATTACAATCCATCTCGAGAGTGCTTCATCCTCGAGGTTGACGGAGCGGCCCTAGGTGATCAAGGCGGCGCAGGACCCTCAGAGTGATGGAACACGACTCCCCCTCCTAACATGACCCCCGCAGGTCATCCTGGGGCTCAGGGAGCTGCGTTTGCCTAGCCAAAGCTCGATGGCCTGACCTCGAATAGCTCGACGAGCTAGAGGCCAGGCTCGAAGAGGAAAGCGTACGCCTACAGCAGCTATGCGAAACCCTAGAGCAGGACCAGTCTACCCGAGGGGACGGCGGAGCAGCCAGATGCCACGCCCGCAACATCAATCGACGCATCGTCGAGGATGCCGGGGGGATGACCCCCTGGTCTCCAGCATGGCTAGGTAGGACATGATGGCCGCCATGCTACTCCTTAGGGCAATGCCCGATCCATCGACCCCTGAGGGAAGAAGAGTGCGCCCGGGACTCTGAGGCCTCCTAGAGCAAGCAATGGTGCAAAACACAAAAAGCTCAACATCGTAGTCCCATGACACATGGGCAAGACACCCAAGGGATCGACACCCTCCAAACAAGGCACCATCCGTGCAAGGCCCTACGCCCCCTAACCCACAAGGAGGCGCTAAGGTTCCGTCTATCCATGAGCGTGTCGAAACCAATGTGGACGCTAGAGCCACCCTTGAGGCCCGACGTCGCAATAGGGACGAGGCCGAATCTTGGCGGTACCGACCGCGCCGAGGCGCGAGGTACAAAACTAAGCATGACCGCAGCACGTCACCCGAGCCTCTAGGTCCCTGCATATTCAGCGAGACAATCCGCAGGGCCAAGTTCCCTGTGTGATTTTGACAGCCAGCAAATCTCACCAAGTACTCAGGGGAGACCAACCCTGAGCTGTGGTTAGCAGACTACCGCCTAACATGTTAGCTGGGCTGGGCGAAAGATGACCTGCTCATCATCCACAACTTTCCACTACACCTAGCTGACTCGGCCAGGGCGTGGCTTGAGCACCTCCCTGAGTGTCTTATCCATGGCTGGGCTGACCTAGTCAGGATCTTTGTTGGGAACTTTCAGGGCACATACGTGCGCCCTAGGAACTCCTGGGACCTCAGGAGCTACCAGTAGAAGCTTGACGAGTCTCTCTGAGATATCATCAGGCATTTATCCAAGCAGTGCACCAAGCTCTCCAACATCACAGACTCCAATGTTATCGGGGCGTTCATCGCCGGCACCACATGCAAGGAGTTGGTGCACGAGCTTGGACATACGACCCCCACCAGCACTAGCCAGTTGCTCGACATCGCCACCAACTTCACCTCTGGCGAAGAGGCAGTCAGGGCGATCTTCTCCGATGGCAGCACCAAGGGGAAGCAAAAGGCCGAGGCCACCGAGGCCTCGGGCTCCCAAGACCCCAAAAAGAAAAAAGAAGGGTCATAGGGGGAAGCAGGGTCGACCGGACGACAACCTCATCGCCGCGTTAGATCGCAAGAATGCCACGCGGACTCCCACTAGCCCTGGTCTCTTCGACGAGATGTTGAAGAAGCCATGCCCCTATCATAGGGGTCCCACCAAGCACACCCTAGAGGAGTGCCGTCCTACGTCATTTCTACTCTAGCGCCACGACTAAGGACGACACAGACGAGTCCCCAAGGATATGGACAATGATCCTGAGGGGGAGGGCTTCTTATTGGCATTTCATAGCGTCATCACAAAAGATAGACTAAAAGTCCATCCCTGCAACAGCGCTAGAAAGCCTGTTGACTCCAGAAGTGGCAAACAAAAATACCGCAAGCGTATGGTAGACAATGTAGCTTTCATCGGGAGTATTACAGGTATCATATTTTCCACGGGGAATGTGAAGTGAACTAACTAAGCTCAAGGTCCTTCAAAGGGTCAAGTATAGGTAAGGATAGGTAACTGATCTCACACAGATCCTAATCTAAAGATAAATGGTAGAGTTCTAGCCAGGTGGGAGGACGACGAGTGAGAAAAGACTCCTATGACTTTAACTTTACTCCTGTGAACTAATTTAATCTAGTAGCAGACACACACTAACATCGCTAAACTTAACTACTTATTTGTTGGAAGTCGACTGCAATAGGAGGATGAAACTCCTATCCAAGCGGACTCATTTCTTATGGGCGCCTACAGACCGTACCCAATGTGAATAGAAACCTACTAGGAAGCAGAGGCCTGTCACGCTTCGCCGCTGCCCGCTATCATGTTTGATACAATGGTATTCAAGGGCAGGCTTTAGTCTAAGAGCACACTTATGCTAACTCCTACTACTCAAACTAAGTATACGACCTAGTCCAAGCATCGTGTTACCGGCAGAGAAAACAACCCAAGCACTTAAGACTAACTTACCTAGTATATAAATACTATAAGACAGACTAGGACTCTACAATAGAATATTGCACTAAGTAAATACTGAAAGTAAATACATAGAAAAGTAAAGGAAAAATTAAATATATTAAATACTCAAAGTCTTACAAGAGAAAAGGTAAAGAGGAATGCCAGACTCTCCAGAAGACGACTCCGAAGACTCCGAGCTTCGCTCGACTCAACTCTAACTCCCACACTACTAACACTACTATCCTACATTGTAACAAGTGGATCTTGAAGTGTGAGATATCATATGAGATGAAGGCCTATAGGGAGTATTTATAGCAGTATGTGGAGTAGGGGCTACTCCACTGCCACGTTAGCAATCCGCGTGACCTCCAGCGTGCACCATTGGATAAACCGACCTTCCCACCACCAAAGATCAAGGGTGGAGGTATTTCCACACATGTTTGGCATGCAGAAGGTCGGTGGAGGCAAACTGACCTTTGGGGGCCCACATGTCAGGGTCGGCCGACCGACCTATTGCTTCCATGTGGGACCCACCAAGCTTCTAGAAGGTGCTGAGGTCGGTGGGAGTGTCGGCCAGGTGGGACCCCACCAAAGGTGGGTCGGCCGACCTACCCTTGGGGGGTTGGCCCACCACCTTGCTCCACATGATGTCCCCACTTGTCATCTTCAATCTTTTGTTGATCTGCAGTGGTTTTGGTTCGTGATCATCTTTGCTTCATTTGAGCTTTATCAGACTTGATTAGTGGTTGTTTGCACCTGCATCCAAATAATGACATGTACATGTGGAACCAATTGAATTGTACCTATGTCACTACATAGTTGCTTGGTGTTATCCCCAAAACTTATCCATTGTTGATTATTTTAGTAGTCAAAAATCATTGTGAAAATACCGTCAACAAGATCCCCCACACTTAAGTCTATGCTCGTCCTCGAGCAAAGGTTAGAGAAAGATAACCTGTGATTATGACACTTTTAAGATATAAGCAACAACAAAGACTACTCAAGACATATCTTATACAAGTGGGTTATATGGCACTGTCTAAAATATATCCTTAGGATGTTGAAAAATGGAACAATTCTCAAAGCAAAGTCATCTTCCCATTTTCATATCCTTAGTACTTAGAGTTTTTGATAAATGTTTTAAAAGAAAGCACATAGTTCATCCTTACTCCTCTAATAGTACTCTTAAGTCACTCAGTAAGTATAGGATTCCTCACCAAGGCATAGCATAAGATTGCCTTCTTTTGTTTCATCCTACATCTATTAGGCTTATGTGGGGCTCGGGTAGGGAGAAACAAGATAGCATACTTGCATTGTATCTATTGTAAAGTCAAAACAAGGATCCAATGAGAAGAATGTCATAATCCTAGATCAAGATGTGTAAATGTGTGAAAATGATTAGAATAGAATGCTCCTCTATTTGATAAGATGTCTCTCTCTATTTTATTTGAGACCTAGCTAGTTTTTTTTCTTTTTTTTCAAAAGCAATGGACCTTCATGTGCCCACTTTTTTTTACTAAGCATAGCCTTTGTGTCTCATCTTATAAACAATACTTAGAGAGAGATATTCTAAACCTTAAAACATGGAGCATCTATATGGTGAAATGGATGGCCTGTATTTGTGTACTTCTAGTGTAGAAGTAGCATATATATGTGGTGTGTGTGATCTTGATCTTGGGACTATGACATAATTCTCAACTAGGGTCACAAGGTTTGACTAAACTCAACACAAGTACAAGTAGCATATATAGAAGGGTTTTGAACAAGGTATGAACATATATGGTTGTGGTAGGAATTCTCTTATTATTGAGGAGTAAGTGACACTATGGTTTTATGATATTTTCAAAAATAAATCTCTAAGCACTTTGAATAGAAAGGGTATGAATCAAGAGCTAATAACTATATCACAATTGTCAACAACCAAGTCAATGTGATATTCCTATCAAGATATGTGACCCACAAGTATAAGCATAAGCAAGAATTAGACTTTGTGACACTTTTACCATTTTTATGTCATGAATCATGTCACACTTTTAATGTCATAAATCATAGATCCAAGTCTTCATGTTTTTATTTTTTGTTATTTTATCTATTAAAGCAAACAAGAGACAGAAGTAATAAAAATGAAAGAGCAGAGGGGGAGTAAGAGTGGCAATCCAGTCAGAAGGCAAGTAGATGTTGAGTGGATGCTAACTGGTGGGTCCAGGGCTCCAAGGTGGGTCGGCCGACCCCACTTGGGCTTGTCCATTGCTGCCATTTGAATTCCCATTGTTGATGATGTACCTCTGCAAGCTTGTGTTCCCGTTGGCCATCAAAGATGGGGTCGGCCGACCCCCTACTTAGGGTAGAATTTGTCGAGCCAACTTGCCTCACCATGCACTACGTCATGGTGTGTTCAGGAAATTTAGAGACTTAGGTGGGGGTCACTTGACCCCCCACACTTGGATTCTTGAGCATTCTGAAATCCAAAGACATGGGAAACATCAAGTGCAGGGTCCTACAGGTGGCAACACACCAGCGGGACCAAGTTGGGTCATGGGTAAGTAGCTAAAATCTTATCATCAATTTAACAAGCGAAATTTCAATCTTGTGTACCATGGCATAGAGCAATTTTAGTTCATAATCTTTTAGAGAGTCAGAAGAACCAGGAAAAAGATTGGTAGTAATCCAGAAATAAATTAAGCACAAGGTTGGATTGTGAAGTTTAGAGGTTAAGAGAGTGGAGCAATCATCAAAATCTACTCTTGTTAAACACAGGCATGGTAGTGTCTAAGTCAATTGTACAATCAAAGTCACAACCTAGAGCAGTGGTTAGAAGACCCCAAGTACAACTACACTCTTGCTCACACATGCGAAATGTTATGAGTCAATTTTAGTGTGCATAAAAATTCTTTAGTGAGCACTTCTATACCAAGTTTAAGGTACTCACCAAAAACCTCCCAATCCAATGGTATTAAAATATCATTGAATTCTTTAGTCATACTTGTGCGGTCCACGAGGGCCAGGTCGAGGATGCTTATATGGCAGAAACCACTCTTCTTTAGGATGTTGAACTTGATCAGCTCTTCTGGTGTTAATATGAGTTCATTCTTCAGGCTCCATTGCTCTTGGAGGAGGTTCATAGAGCAGCACTTGATGGTGACTCTCCCCTTCCTCCATCCTCTCATGGCTTCCCTCATTAGAGTGGTGAGAGCTTTGAGAACAACTCTCACCCCCTTTGGACTTCTAGAATCGGGAGAGGAATGCTTTCTCCATTTTCCTGCACAATGTTGACGGTCCTTAAATATCAATTTTAATTATCAAATAAACAGAGAAAAGGATTCAAATGAAATCAACATCTAGACTTAGGGTTTTATCTGACAGAATTCCATGAGTTTTGGTGTTTGTCTATTTCTACAGGGGGTTATCAGGAAATATGGAAGAAAGGCCCACACGTCGGGATTACATAGGGATATTAACATGCCGTGCAATTATCTTACATCTAGAAGACTCTAGAAGCCACGGGAACGAAGCGGAGGCAGAACGGAGCCTGGCCCAGGGCGCCCACCCTAGGGACTAGGGCGCCCGGCCCCTGTTGGAGTCCAATCAGAGCTCTCTCTCGGGATTACGCTCCACCAACCTAAAGGATCAAGGATAACCGTTCAATCAATGTCGGTTTGATCTGACGGCCCATATTCACTTGGAAGGACTATAAAATCAGACCCCATAGCCCTTAGAGGAGAGGACCTCTCAAACCTAATTCATTATTCATCAAGGGAGAAGAAGCCTCACATCACTTAGATATCTAGATTAGCATAGCTACATAGGATTAGAACTAGAAGGAGTCAATCTTCGATTGGTTTCCGGATCTGTCAGGAGGATTCTTGGTAATTCTCTATTGTTCTTCAATTGTTCATCTTTGTTCTTCGATATTATGAATATGACTTTGTTCTACTTCAATATATTGATTATGACTTTGCTCTACTTGTTTATATTCGCAATTATATTGTTCTTAGTTTATCATAGTTATATACTTGGCTTAGTTAGATTGGATCTATATACATGTTTAGGATCGTATAGCGTTTATCCATTGGATCCATGGGTAAATGATAGATATTGTGTAGGCGTGGTGCTTATACCGTATTTATCTGCGATTGTACCCTATATGCCAGATCGTGGGGTAGTTCGTGGTAGTGACAGCTCCATTGATTCTTATATAGTCCCCCTCTCGTGTATTGGGCTGGCAGAGCAACATTATTGCAGGGGAGTGATTCTGATGTTTCTCATATTCCTTGCTAATATCACTATTCATGGGCGTAGTCCTATCTCACAATGATTGCTAAGTATAATTGCACTAACTATGATATGCTAGATTGTATAGTTAAGAATAACTTAGGAAATATTCTTGTAATTCGTCCTAATACCATGCTAATGACTTGCTAGAATATCTAATTGAGGTGCTTATCATATTTATATGTGGCTAAGTTATGCTGATCAGATTAATTATCTTTGTCACTATTCATTACTCTCTATATATCCTTTATGTGACACTTATCCCTGTATGAAAGAGATAGATAAATGTTTTCAATTATACATGCAATGATAGATACTCAATCTTATGTTCCATTCTATAATCAACATTGATGATTGCTAACCCCTTCCCAGTGGTAAAAATATAAATAACGATACCTGGTATACTTCCCGGTTAAAATGCTACATCAGTATTAATCTGTGCGCTTGCACATCCCATTTATTATTTATTTAGAAGAGCAATTGCATATTTCAATACCGCGTCTTTCATGTCATGTAGGGGATGACAACTTGGCTAAGTGGCATGGGAGATAGGTTTGGCATTTTTGGCGCCATTATCAGAATTAGAAAACTAAGTCTACTTTTGGTAGTGACGTTAAGAATGACCAACAAGCATTTTTGGTGCCGTTGCCAGGGATGGTTGATTACTAATCAGGAATGAATATAGGATTTTGAGTTATCTCGCATCACTAATATGATTGAGCTTATCAATTCTCTCATACAGTTTTACCCCGATATTTTTCTATTTTATCTTATGCAGGGGAATGTATGAATATAAGACATCTTCTAGGAAATTTTGTTGACAATCCCGAAGCATTATTCAGATAAACAAGAGCCAAGCTCAAGAAGAGATCATCAACACTTCAGCAAGAAGCTTCATCCAATCAAGAAGATCACCGGAACTTGTCTGCAGAGTTCGAAGCCATGGCGAGCAAATCGATCCATGAGTTCTCAACTCCCACTATGGACAACATCTGCACTGGACCTGCTGCAGAGATCGATGACAACTTTGAGCTCAAGCCTGGACTTATCAACATGGTGCAATCCAACCAGTTCTGTGGGAAGGCACACGAAGATGCTAGTGCTCATCTCCAACACTTCCTGGAGATTTGCAGCACATTCACCATATCAGGAGTCCCCAGAGATGCTATACTACTTCGCCTCTTCCCATTCTCAATGTTAGGGAGAGCGAAGCAGTGGTTCTACGCTACAAAGGAGAAGAATACTATGTGGGCACTCAGCTCCATGAACTTTCTAGCTAAGTTCTTTCCCATGGGCAAGACCAATGCTCTCCGTGGGAAGATTACAAGTTTTTAGCAACAACATGACGAATCTGTTCCAGAAGCATGGGAGCGCTTCCAAGACTACATCCTAGAATGTCCCCATCATGGAATGGAGAGTTGGCTATTGATGCAGACGTTTTATCATGGGCTCCGTAACAGTGCCCGAGAGACCATGGATGCTGCAGCTGGAGGAGCATTCCTATCACTTACCATATCACAACCACAGCTCTTGTGGAGAAGATGGCGTCCAACCAAAGCTGGAATGAAGAGAGGACCCAGACACGCAAGAAAGGTGGAGGTATGCATCAGCTCAAGGAGGTAGACATGCTGTCTGCAAAGCTAGACCTACTCATGAAGAAGCTCGATGATAAAGCTGGAGATAAGAAAGAAGTTATGCACATCTACGACTCTCACATGACTTGTGAGGAGTGTGGAGATATTGGACACTCAGACAATCACTGCCCTGAGATGCTTGAGGATGTGAACTACATCAACAACAACAACAACTACTACTACAACCGTCCTCAACAAAATCAAGGTTGGAATCAACAGAGGCCTAACTACTCAGGTAGTTATCAAGGTAACAATTCTTACAACAATAATAATAATTTTCCACCTTTGAGAGAGTTAGTGTCTAATCAAGGAAAGCTAATGGATAACCTATCTAAGAAATTGGCATCTAATGATAAAATGATAGAAAATATAAATAACAGAATGGATAATTTCTCTACTGCCATCAAGAATCAAATTAGCTTTCCTAAAATGATTGAATCTCAGTTAAATCAAATAGCTGCTGCTATTCCTGCTACTAACCCCGGTATACCATCACAACCGGAAGGATTAGAATCTGCAAATCTTGTAGACATGTTTGATGCATGTAACTACTGGAGTAACCCCGTCACTGAAGTTACTACTGACCTTCTGCCGGTCAAGAGAGGCGATCCAGGATGCCCCGTCATCCCGATCTCCATCGGCATGGTGGACTTCCCAGAAGCACTCTGCGAATTTGGCTCTAGTGTCAACATTATGCCCAGGGTACTCTATGAAAAATTCTTTACATATCCTTTATTAGAAACAACCATGTGTTTGCAGTTTGCAGATCAGGCGTTAAGTTTCCCAAAGGGAATATTGAAGGATCTTTGTGTCCGAGTTGGTACCTTGTACGCCCCAGCAGACTTCGTGGTGATAGAGACCGGTAATGATGAGAGGGCACCCATCATATCAGGGAGGCCATTCTTGAACACCTCGGGAGCTGTCATCTACGCTAGTGCTGCCAAGATCAGTTTCTACATCAAAGGGAGAAAGGAGACGTTTTCCTTCAAGAACAAGACTACACACATCCCGAAGCAATCTCGACATGAACCAAAGAAGAGGACCAACAGGAGGAACAGAAAACAAGCAAGTATGGACCGAGTCAGCTAAGATGGTCACTAAAGTTCATGAAGGTCAAGATCATCGACTTAAGTCACCGTTTCTGACCAAGAAGTATGACCCAGGAATTTCAAGCATCTATTGCTCCATAAATGGATACAACATCTACAAGACGACTTGCGACACCAGATCGGGCGTCAACATAATGGCCGCAGTCACCTATCGGCTCTTGTTCGGAACCATGCCCTTAAAACCAACATACATTCAGCTCCAGATGGCAGATCAGACATTTCGAGAGGTTAAAGGTATAATGACTGATGTCCCTGTCAAAATAGATGATCATTTTGTTTACACAGACTTTCAGGTTATTGACATGGGAGAAGACGAGTACGATCCACCCATCATCCTTGGAAGACCGTTCCACAGCACCGTTAAAGCAATCATCTATATTGGAACTGGAGAAGTCCATATGCACTTCCCCTCAGAGAAGGTACGCCGCTATTTTACTGACCCTAACTATATCGTTGAAAACTCTAAGCAGGTCAGGACAAGAAGAAAATGACGCAACCGCAACCAGAGGAGGGAAATTATCAAGGACGGATGGGCATACTATGAAGGAGAAGTAGTAAGATCAGAAGACATACAGCTTGAACAGAACTATCCTGAGGAGACCGTAGCACCAAGTCAGGTGTGGAGAGAGAAGATGACTATACATGAAGAAGAGGCGCTGCCGGAAGCACCGACTATGCCACCCAACGAATCCCAGGACAACTAGAAAACGGAGAGTCCCGTTCGGAGGACTTAAAAACACCGAACGCCTTGCTAGGAGGTAAACATGGTAGTTATCCTTTCCCTTTCAAATATGTAAAATAGTTTGGTTAGTTAATCATGTTCATACTATCCTAAAAAGAAAATAAAAATGTTAAAAAAATAGTAAGCCCCATGTGAGTATACGAGTGGCATAAAACCATAAGTACATTCACTGTGGTGGCATAAAAATAAATAAATATTTCTTTTCTGCTTTATAAAATGAAAATATAGAATTGTGGGGGTATAAACCCCTATACCCTTACGGCTAGACTTCGGCCAGGAGGCTTGGCCCATTACGAGACGAGTTCAAGGCTTGATCCGACAACCTGGAGTTTCGCGCAAGGAAACAAGATGTGGAGATCGAACAGGATTCTAGTCGGTTAGAATAGGATCTGATATCGAATTATCCATGGCAATTGTAACCGACTAGGATTAGTTTCCCGATCTGTAACCCTGCCCTCCAGACTATATAAGGAGGGGCAAGGGACCCCCCTAGGACACATCATATTCTCTCAACACAAATCAATACAACCAGACGCAGGACGTAGGTATTACGCCAACTCGGCGGCCGAACCTGGATAAAAAGCTTGTCCGTGTCTTGCGTCACCATCAAGTTCGTAGTTTGCGCACCGTCTACCGATAAACTACTACCGTGGGTATACCCCAAGGTAGACTGCCGACCAGCTTTCGTCGACAGTGGCGCGCCAGGTAGGGGGTGTGCGTGCAACTTTTCCGGCGAACAAGATGGTCACGATCCCAGCTTCCGCGACCGTGCCCGAAGGCCTCACGTTCACCGTCGGCCAGATCACGTGGACGACGTGCAGCGGCGGTTTCGCGACCACGGTTTCGAAAGAGATCCAGATCCAATCTGAGATCACGCCGTCTCCGACCACACGCATGACGGCACCAAGCGCCCGACCACCGTTCCCACTCTACAAGGGAAGGGAGATCGACTGCTCGGACCTTCTCCAAGCGCTTGATCGCGCTGACTCCAAGCTACTCGAAGTTTCCCAACTAATAGATGGAGTTCTACGTCGGCCCGACCAAGCCGCTCCAGCGAATTTTTTCAAATCCCGCCGGCCAACTCGTGTCGCCACACACGAACGGCTGGGAACGTCTCTGACGATAACCTCAACCCCCTCAGGACGATCCGTCGAGCTCAAGAAGGAAAACTATCCTTGCGGCCTGAACAACTCGGCCTCTGTTTACTCACAGCACACCCAATCCGTTTTCAGCAAGGCGGGTTGGTCGCCGACAAGGAACAATCGTCACCACGTCAACATGGTGACAATCCGAGAACTACGGGACGGCCAGGTTTCCAGCACCAACTCAAGCACCGGCTCCGTCCCCACCGAGGTTATAAACACCGAAGACGAGGACTACGACCTGGATTTTCCTTCACACCCTCCGGGTTTCGACCGATTCCCGATATTCCCCCCCCCCGGCGAGGGGATATTGTGTTCAATGTCAGCGCCGACGAACCGGTCGTTGATGGAGAAACAGATGACCAGAGGCAACTCCGCGAACAGCGTAACGCCGATCGCGCCCGACGACGTGCGGACGAGCAACAACAAATGCCACCAAATAATCTCAACGATGCCTTTGATATGGTCGGGGACCAGCCAGTCTACAAAACGCCAAGCGCCAACGTGGCTGTCGCCATGGCTAACCTGGATCGGCTTCCTGACACCCCCGAATGCCAGGGAGTCCGGACCAGCATCCGAGCACACCTGATCGCCGCAATGGGACAGACAGCCACTCTGCTCAAGAGAGTCCAGGACGTCTCTTATACGGAAGCCGCCTCCGACCAGACTAATCGTAGCCGGGCCTCACCCAGCAGGCGTCACCACAGCCGCTCCCCCGACAACCGTCGAGGGGACTCACGGCGTGACGATGGTGGTCGGGACGCCGATGGCCGCCGCAAGCAGAACCGCGTACGCAGCCAAGAAGAAGATCAACACTGGGATCTCCGCCACAACATCCCTCCCAAAGATGCCCGGGACCGCATCAACAGGCGCGCCGCAGAGAGAGCAGTCCATGAAAACCTGCGCCGCATCGAGTACGATGCAACGCACGGGCCTCCGGGCCTAAGACAGTTCTCCTCACACCTCCGCCAGGTCGTGTGGCCCCGCAATTTCAAGCTCGAAAAACTTAAAAAATACGACGGCAAGGAAAATCCAGAGAACTGGATCACCCTCTATGAAATCGCCGTCCGATCAGCGGCAGGGGATGAGCACGTCATGGCCAACTACTTCCCCGTAGTCCTCGACCAGGCTGGTCATCAGTGGCTTCTCGGCTTGCCCGAGGACTCCTTCGACTCTTGGGAAGAGCTACGCCAGGCTTTCATCGACAACTTCATCGCCACATGCGAGCAGCCTGGAAATAAGTATGATCTTGAAAGGATAAGGGACAGGAAGAACGAACCTCTGCGCGATTACATCCGACGATTCTCGGATATGCGCCTCAAAATCCCGAAGATTTCCCATGACGAGGCCATCTCAGCCTTCATCAAGGGCCTGCGTTTCCACGAAGCGCTGAGGAACAAGCTGTTGCGCAAGCGCCCAACAACGGTAGCAGAGCTCCTCGCCACGGCCAAAAATTACGCCGATGCCGATGACGCAGAAAAACTAATCCGAGACGATGCGAGAGGTCCCGACCAGCCTCCCCGGCGAGATGACGGTCGTGGTCGCTACGACAGCAGAAGCCACCGCCGCTCCGACAACCGCGATCACCGAGAGGGTTGGGATCGGCGGCGCGACAGCCGCGACAACTTCAGAGGAAAGCGCCCTCGTGACTACGACCACAAAGTAAATACGGTCAAACGTCCCAATGGACGACGGGATTACCAAGAAGACTACAACAAAACGTTGAAGGGACCATGCCAACTACACCCAAAGTCCAATCATACCATGGAAGAGTGCCGCGTCCTCAAAAGTATCTATACACGGCGGGCCGCCCAAGACGACTCCGCCAAGAAAAATAACAAGCGCGACGGGCACGACCACGAAGATGAGGATGAGGACCAAGATAGGGACCCCCGACACCAATACGTCAGCCCCACTGACGTGGTCCACTCCATTTTCGGGGGCAAGGTCTCCACCGAGTCCAAGCGGGAAAGAAAGCTGTTAAAGAGAGCCTGCCTCAACATAGACAGCACGGACGGGCTGATCGCAGACCCAAAATTTCCCACGTGGTCCCACAGGGAGATCTCGTTCAGCATGAAGGACCAGTGGGCCGCTATCCCAGAGCCGGGTCGTTTCCCCCTGATTCTTGACCCCTGCATCAACAGCATCAGATTCGAGCGCGTGCTCGTGGACGGGGGAAGCTCCATCGACATCCTCTTCCGCAACAGCCTGCCCGCCCTCAAGATATCCCCGGCACAACTAAAACCTTACGACGCCCAATTCTGGGGGGTTTTGCCAGGTCAAAGTTCTGTGCCTCTCGGACAGATAACATTGCCTGTCCAATTCGGCACACCCGACCACTTCCGGACGGAGTTCATCAACTTCGTAGTCGCGGATTTCGACGGGACCTATCACGCCATACTGGGCCGCCCATCGCTGACAAAGTTCATGGCAGTCCCGCACTACTCATACCTAGTCCTTAAGATGCCCACGGAGAAGGGTGTCCTAACCGTCAAAGGCAACATCTACACTGCGTACACCTGCGAAGAAGAAAGCTTCAAGATCACCGAGGCAATTGACATCTCAATCCGCATGGCGGAAACAGCAAACCAAGCCGCACAGCTGCCTCCCGACCAGCTCCGATTACCCGAACAGACGACAGCCAGGAAGAACTCGAAATCCAAGGAGTACAAAGAAGTGCAGCTGGTCGAAGGTAACCCCGAGAAGACAGCCCTCATCGGGGCCAACCTGGATCCAAAATAGGAAGACGCGCTCGTCAGGTTTCTAAGGGACAACGTGAGCGTTTTCGCATGGAAACCCGCAGACATGCCCGGTGTCCCACGAAACCTGATCGAGCACTCCTTAAATGTCTCGAAGACCGCAAGACCAATCAAGCAAAAACTGCGACGGTTCGCTCGCGACAAAAAGGAGGCTATTAGGACAGAAATAACACGGCTTCTAGCAGCCGGATTCATAAAAGAAGTGTATCACCCCGATTGGCTCGCCAATCCGGTTCTTGTACGCAAAAAGAATAATGAATGGAGAATGTGCGTTGATTACACTGATCTCAACAAACACTGTCCTAAAGATCCTTTTGGTCTCCCTCGCATCGACGAGGTGGTCGACTCAACGGCCGGATGCGAACTCCTCTCCTTTCTAGACTGCTACTCTGGTTATCACCAGATCTCGCTAAAGGAAGAAGATCAGATCAAAACATCCTTTATCACACCCTTCGGCGCATACTGCTACACGACCATGTCTTTCGAACTCAAAAACGCCGGAGCCACTTATCAAAGGGCCATCCAGCAATGCCTCCACGATGAGATTCGTGATGACCTCGTCGCCTATGTGGACGATGTGGTCGTAAAAACAAGGGACGCGAGCACCCTAATCGACAACTTAGACCGAACCTTCAAGGCACTTAATAGGTACAAGTGGAAGCTCAACCCCAAAAAATGCATTTTCGGTGTTCCTTCTGGTCTACTGCTCGGCAACGTTGTCAGTCGCGACGGCATACGACCAAACCCTTCAAAAGTAAAGGCGGTACTTGACATGCGACCACCAAAGAACGTAAAGGATATCCAAAAGCTAACAGGATGTATGGCCGCCCTCAGTCGCTTCATCTCAAGGCTAGGAGAAAAAGGCCTCCCTTTCTTCAAACTGTTAAAAGCGTCGGAAAAGTTTTCTTGGACAGAAGAAGCCGACACCGCATTCAACCAGCTTAAGACCTTCCTCACTTCACCACCTGTCCTTACAGCGCCTCAGCCCAATGAAGACCTACTCCTTTACATTGCTGCAACCGACAGGGTTGTCTCCACGGCAATAGTGGTCGAGCGAGGTGAACCAGGTCACGCCTACAAGGTCCAGAGACCGGTTTACTTCATAAGTGAAGTCTTAAACGAGTCCAAGGCCAGGTATCCTCAAATACAGAAGCTCATATACGCCATTCTAATAACGTCAAGAAAGCTGAAGCACTACTTCGACGGCCATCGAGTCCTGGTGACAACCAGTTTCCCTCTCGGGGACATCCTGCGCAATAAAGACGCCAATGGCAGAATCGTGAAATGGGCAATGGAATTATGTCCATTTTCCCTGGAGTTCCAGAGTCGCACCACTGTCAAGTCTCAGGCCCTGGTCGATTTCATTGCTGAATGGACGGATCTCAACGAGCCTTCCGTTCCCGATGCCTCAGACCACTGGTCAATGTTCTTTGACGGGTCCTTGAACATCAACGGTGCCGGCGCTGGGATACTGTTCGTATCACCCAACAAGGACAAACTGCGTTACGTCCTTCGGATCCTTTTTCCGGCGTCAAACAACGTCGCCGAATACGAAGCATGCTTGCATGGCATAAGACTAGCCGTAGAGCTGGGAGTCAAGCGCCTCTATGTTTATGGCGACTCCGCTTTGGTCATCAACCAGCTCAACAAGGAGTGGGACGCAACCCACGAGAAGATGGATCTCTACTGCAAAGAAATTCGCAAATGGGAAACCAACTTCTACGGCATAGAGTACATCCACGTGGTCCGGGATAAGAACCAAGCAGCAGATGCGTTGTCGAAGTTAGGCTCATCTCGGGCCCAGATCCCGCGGGGTATTTTCATCCAGGACATCCACGAGCCGAGCGTAGGCTCCTCCCTGGTCGACAAGCAGCCCACCGAGGCAATGCTCATAGACGACGCCACTCCAACAACCGGTGGGCCTGACTGGCGTACCCCGTTCATCAAATATATATCAGACGGGATAGGCCTCCAGGACAAAACAGAGAACGAGCGCCTCATTCGACGATCAAAGAACTACGTCCTGGTCGACGGCAAACTCATGCGGAAAAACGCAAGCTCCGAAGTACTGCTCAAGTGCGTACCCCAAGATGATGGTATCAAGCTCTTAGAGGACATACATGCTGGATCCTGCGGCAATCACGCCGCATCCAGAACGCTGGTCGGAAAGGCTTTCCGAGCAGGTTTTTATTGGCCAACCGCGGTCGGCGACGCAGAAAAACTGGTTCGACATTGTGAAGGATGCCAGTTTTTCGCTAAGAGGACCCACGTACCTGCCCACGAAATTCAAACCATCCCGTCGTCTTGGCCCTTTGCTTGCTGGGGGCTTGACATGATCGGGCCATTTAAACCAGCCCCGGGCAATTTCAAGTTTGTTTTCGTGTTAATCGACAAGTTCTCCAAGTGGATTGAATACATGCCTCTGGTCAAGGCAACCTCCGAGAAGGCTGTGGAGTTCCTCAATCAAATCATACACAGATTCGGCATCCCGAACAGCATAATCATCGACCTGGGCACTCAGTTTACTGGCACCACTTTTTGGGACTTCTGCGATGACAGAGGCATAATCATAAAATACGTGTCAGTGGCACATCCACGTGCCAACGGTCAAGTGGAACGTGCTAACGGAATGATCGTTGACGCCCTAAAGAAAAGGTTGTACACCGAAAACGACAGAGCGCCCGGTCGATGGATGAAAGAATTGCCGGCAGTGGTCTGGGGCCTCCGAACTCAGACCAGTCGAAACACAGGGGTGTCTCCCTACTTCATGGTGTACGGTGCAGAGGCGGTCCTGCCATCTGACATACACTTTGGATCTCCTAGAATCGAACACTTCGACCAGGCGACCGCCGACAATGCCAGAGAACTCGAAATCAATTGCATGGAGGAAAAGCGTTTAGATTCCTGTCTCCGAACAGCAAAATATCTCACGGCAGTCAGGCGATACTACAACAGGAATGTCAAGGACCGTTCCTTCGTGGTCGGCGATCTGGTACTTCGATGGAAAACAAGCCAGGAGGGAATGCACAAGCTATCCACTCCCTGGGAAGGACCCTTCGTGGTGACCGAGGTCACACGACCTACGTCCTACAGATTGGCATACCCAGATGGAACGCGAGTGCCTAACTCTTGGCACATCGACAAGCTGCGACGTTTCTATCCATAAAGTTTTGATAACTTTCCTTCGTAAGTATCTTATAATTGTTGATAATGAAATTCTCTATTTTTTGCCTGTACCTTGTCGCACACAGCACTCGGCAAAACTCCTGCAATGGATGCTCTTAACTACTACCAAGACGAATACGGTGACACGTCACTCAGATATTCTTACAGCGCTCAAAATAACAGTCATGACAAAAAAGACCAACTTTATTACAAACTTTACATACAAAGTTTACAATAAATACCCTGACGGGCAGACACTAGTCTATTTCTACAGACTACTGGCCTAGCTGCTCGGGCTGATCACCCGCCTGGCCCTGCTGCCCGGACGAAGGGGTCGGGGCCACCGGCGCCTGGCTGGTCGAGACCGCAGGCGTCGACCGCCCATCTCCCGCAACGGACGCGCCCGACAACTCCCTGGCCGACCTATCTGAACTCGGCTGGTCGGGGGGAGTGGCCGTTCCGCACAGATTGATGTCGCCGATCACTGTCGACGACAAGTCCAGCAGACTACCCCGAAGCTCGTCTGCTTCCAGTGGACCGACTTCCTTCGGGTACCCCTTCTCCAGCCGGCTCAAGTCGACCAGGGGGTAGTGGGCGCGCACCATGCTGAGGACGTGCGCGCCGGCAAACTCCCCGGCGTCCTTCACGAACTGCTGGAGCCAGTCCCATGCCCGTTGCGCCTTCTCGACCGGGGTCAACTGCGGCGCGCGGGGCTGGCTCTCCGGGAGCTCGGGACTGATCAGGTCTAGGACCGGGGACACTCCTTTCCAGATCCTGCAACAGTTGACCTTCCAGGAGTCCCGGTCCTTGATCAGATCATCCAGGTGCTTCTTGGCGTTCACCTTGAGCACTGCAAACGAAACAAAGCGTTATTTTCGGCATACCAAACAAACAAAGGGGCAACAAGCAGCAGCACCCATTACCAGATAATTCCCGGTCCTTTCGACCCAATTCCTCTTCCACTCGCCGCCCGGACTCCAGCGCACCGGCGAGCTGTTGGCTGAGCTGCTCCTTCTCTTGTCGGAGGCGCGCCACCTCCTCCTCCAAGTCTGCGTGAATCATAAACTGGTCAGTAAAGCAAACTACACAAGTACGCAAAGCTGCTCAGAGCGTGTGACTAACCTTCTCGCTGCCGGTACTGATCGGCCAAGCGACGAGTGATGTCGAGACGACGCTCCTCTTGGGCACTCATCTCGGCCACCTTCTCCCCGACTTCCGACCGCAGCCGGTCTACCTCTGCGGCAAGGGCCTTGTTCTCGGCCACGACGCCTTCTATTTGGTCAAAGCACCATTTCCGGTATTTTGCCGTTTTCATTACGCCCTGCAAAGCAAGCGTATAACGACCATGCAAGGCAAGGCATACAATGTACAGCAGTACAAAAAGCCGCTTACCTTGACTTCGTCGATGAGGCGCTTGGCCGCGCGCTCCACCCTGGCGGCCTCCTCGGTCTCGGCGAGCTCCTCATGCCCGATAAAGTGATCCCCGCGTTGGCGCCACACATAAACGTGTTGGCGGCCATCACGGGGACGACCCTCAATCTCTTCCACCTCGTCATCGGAGGCCGCCCGGGTCTCCTCCTCCTGCGCTGCGCCACCCCCGGTGGTGGTCCCAGGTATTACTGGCCCTCGGACCAGACCTGGGGAGCCTGCAGCCGAAGAGGGTCCTGCTCGGGGTGGCGTGGGGACTTCACTCCTCCCGGCAGGACGAGCGGTCGGGGATCTTCCCTCCTCTTTTGTGGAGACAGCTGAGGGAGCCTCTTCAGCCCTGGTCGGGCTGCCTGTCGTAGTCGGTGCTGCGGTCGGGGGCCCCTCGGTGCTCCCAGGCGCGACTGCAGCTGTAGGCTGCTCTGTGGTCTGGGGAGCCGTATCCTCAGCAGCGCGGACAGGCTCGCCCGTCCCCTGGCTGGCAGCCTGGCCGGGGTCGACATCTGACGCCGCACTACAGGAACAAAAGTGTAATTTCAAAAAAAAAAGAGAAGTCCAAAATACGTAAGTCGAACACTTACAGGTCTGATCGGCGGTGGGTCGCGGTGAACCTCCTCCTCGCCCGGCCGGTCGGCACCTGCGCCCCCATCTCGACAACTTGCGGTGCAGGGGGGTCGCTGGCCACTCGATCAGTAGCGGCCGGCGCATTATCTGGGCGGCTCCGAGCCCGTCGGACTAACGACGGCGCAGCCTCCTCGTCGTCGTCGTCGTCGTCAACGATTCGCACGAGCCGACGACGCTTCGGTGCTTGGCTGCTCTCCGCCGGTAGATCTGCTGGCAGCTCCGGTGTCGGCAAGGGATCTGCCGGCAATGGCCTCTTCCCCGCTACCCTCTCCTCGGAGGTCGGGACGGGGCGGGCTTGGTCCTCCTAACTGCTGGTGTAATGAGTACACCGAGCAGCGTCCTCCTCTGGCGGGTCTTCTCCCGCAGGATTTTCCATCCCCGGTGCCAGTGATACATACACTGTGCACCGGTCGACATCGCCGATCTGCAAAAGCAACAGAGATGAGTCAGGTGCAGACGATATACGAATGCTAAAACAAAATAATCTGCTACATACCTTTGGTGCTGGTCGTCCTAACTTGAAGGCTTGCACCCGGTCACTGCCACGGATGAAGCCTCCGTCCGTGAAGTTAAACAGCTCGTTCAACAGCTGTTGTACCTCCGCTTTCTCCAAGATCTCCGATCGCATCCTGGTCGGGTCCACGCTTCCGGCATACTCGTACGCCGAGTGCACCCTCTTCTGGCAGGGCATCACCCGACGACAAATGAAGTTGCCGACCACGCCAAGCCCGTCCAGGCGCGACCAGTCGATCAGCTTCATGAGATCCGCCACTGGACCGTCGAACTCCGGGCAGTCGGTCCAGCTCATCCTCTTCTCAGGAATGTATCCCACGTCGCAGAAAGTGGAGCTGCCCGGTTCCTCCCTGATGTAGAACCACTTCCTGTACCATTCGGTCAAGGAAGTGTTCCATGGACAGTGCAGGTAGCGATTCTTCATTCCATCACGAAGGTTGAGGTATACTCCACCTGCAACCTTGGAACCTCCAACTGCTCCCTTCTTCCTCAAGCAGAAAAGATACCGAAAAAGATCGAAGTGCGGCTCTATGCCAACATAGGCCTCGCACAAGTGGATAAAAGTGGAAATGAGGAGAATTGAGTTCGGGTGCAGATTGCAAATCCCGATCTCATAATACAAAAGAAGACCTTGAAGAAAAGGATGAACAGGAACACCAAAGCCCCTCTTAATGAAATCTTCAAATACGACGATCTCACCGGCGCGGGGGTCGGGGTAGCTCTCCCCCTCCGGTGCCCTCCAGCCACCGAGCTCCGGGCTGTGCAGAAGCCCCATATCGACGAGGTCACCAAGAGATTTCGCGGTGCTGCGGGACTTTTTCCACTCCTTGGCCATCAGTTCGGCCCTCTTCTTGGAGTCGCTCTTCGCCATTGGAGGTGCGAAGGTGGGCTTGAGTTAGGAAGATGCAGGTGGTTGAAGGAGGCGAGAGCGGAAGGCTTGAAGGCAATGGCAGGGTAAGCAGTATAGGCGGAACTGTCAGGCTCTTATAACCCGCAACTCCACCTCTCCCACATCCCGTAATCTCGGGAAGTGGGCGGGCCATGCGGCGGATGCGGCGTTTCGGTTTACAATGATTATAGACAATTAATGCGGCGGAACTTTCATACCAATTGATGGTTTCCTTTTCTCAAATCATGCAAAGGGCGGCTGCACAGTTGCCAGGCGCAATTTTTCATGCATCCATCTGACACCCTGTCAGGAGGTCTCGTCACGTCAACTTTAACTGGAAAGATCTTTTCAAAAACAAGAAGACACATATGCCAGAGAGTCAACAATCCAAGGATTGCACCGACCTCCGAGCACTCGACGCTCGGGGACTGGTCGCCCAGTCTATCAGCTCGGAACTTCAAGGACTGCACCGACCACCGAGCACTTGACGCTCGGGGACTGGTCGCCCAGTCTATCAGCTCGGAACTTCAAGGACTGCACCGACCACCGAGCACTCGACGCTCGGGGACTGGTCGCCCAGTCTATCAGCTCGGAACTTCAAGGACTGCACCGACCACCGAGCACTCGACGCTCGGGGACTGGTCGCCCAGTCTATCAGCTCGGAACTTCAAGGACTGCACCAACCACCGAGCACTCGATGCTCGGGGACTGGTCGTACAGTACAGCAACACAGAATTCTAAGGAGCGCACTTGGTGCTTGGGGACTGGTCGATTGGTCTATTCCATTGCAGACGGACTGGTAAATTCAATTTTTTAGACCTTGTTACAAGGCTCATACTTCGCCTTCCAGCAAGCTCGGGGACTACATCGGTACGATACATCTGGCGATGCATCTCAGTTACAGAATTTCTTTGAGGACTTTTATTTTGACCCTGGCACCACGTGCCTACGTCACCTACTACCAGGCTCGGGGACTAAGTGGGCACACTTCACCTTGCGGTGAATATGCTTGCTTTTTTTTTATGTTTATACCTTTCAAAAAAGTAAAGTGGGCACACTTCACCAGGAAAGAAATCTTTTTTAATTTAGAGCACCATGCATTCTTCGAACAACTCGCTTCTTCGATGTCAATGTTGATCAACTGTCTTTTGAGTTGGTCAAAGAACCGTTGCAACTGTTTGGGCGACCTTCCCACTTATTGAAGACGTCAAGTTTCACTGATCGAAGAAGCTCAAGACGGCGTGTTACATCACAATACATGGTGCTCGGGGACTAGCTGTGGGGGTATAAACCCCTATACCCTTACGGCTAGACTTCGGCCAGGAGGCTTGGCCCATTACGAGACGAGTTCAAGGCTTGATCCGACAACCTGGAGTTTCGCGCAAGGAAACAAGATGTGGAGATCGAGCAGGATTCTAGTCGGTTAGAATAGGATCTGATATCGAATTATCCATGGCAATTGTAACCGACTAGGATTAGTTTCCCGATCTGTAACCCTGCCCTCCAGACTATATAAGGAGGGGCAAGGGAGCCCCCTAGGACACATCATATTCTCTCAACACAAATCAATACAACCAGACGCAGGACGTAGGTATTACGCCAACTCGGCGGCCGAACCTGGATAAAAAGCTTGTCCGTGTCTTGCGTCACCATCGAGTTCGTAGTTTGCGCACCGTCTACCGATAAACTACTACCGTGGGTATACCCCAAGGTAGACTGCCGACCAGCTTTCGTCGACAAGAATAGAGAGTAACATTTATTGAGGAGACTCAACATGATAAAGGCTAGATATTTATGCTAACACTTAATCAGTTCCACGAAGCTTTGTTGTCTATTTGAGCTCCACAGAATTTAAGAATCAAGAAAACTAGCAGACGGAGGACATTCTAATCACTGTCAGGGTACTGTCGACTTTCAAGTACACCTCTGCCACCTGCTAGCTACATCAGAAGAAATTACGTCAAAATTAAGCTTGGGGGAGAGGACCCCCATTTATCTCGCTAAGTATTTCTATCTTTATACTTATACTATATTAAAATATAATATACATAACTACGAAAAATCAAATAAAGATTTTGTGCTTATATATATCTCTTGCTTAGTGTGTTTAATAAATAAATAAAGTGGCTATGCTAAACTGAATCTTAATAATAAAACTCTAGCATGGATATGATCAATAGTTGCTCTACCTAACTTTTAAAATTTGAAGTTCTCTCTCAAGTTTAGACATAACTGTTATAATTTAAAGCTTGCTCTAAACCTAAACTTGTGGGAAGAAAACTTGATCTAAAGTCTAAGTTGTTAACGGATATGATATAGGAAGGTTGAGCTGCTGTTTATCTGTTCCTAGAGATGCTAGAATTATGGAGAATTTTATCTTTGAAAATCTTTAAATATTGCATGATGAGTTCCTGTATGATGAGAGTTTAAATTCCTACCATAGCCATATATACATCCTTGCTAGACTTTGAGCCACACGTTTACTTTTTACTACTTATGAGCATTGAGTGTGGTCAAGTTGTGTAGACCCTTAGGAGCTTGTCATGTGGTTAAATCAAGATTCACTTGCACGTTCACTCAAACATGTTGCTTCTACTCCGGAAGTACACATCCACATATATCCAATCATTTCCATCTCCAGAACCACCTAAAAATATTCTACTCCTAATCCGGGAGAGAATAGCCAAAAACATTTCTATTTGTCCCCTGTGAAATAAATGCTCAACTTATCTTGGTTACTACAACTTGTTATATTATTTCATGAGGTGAGTGCTCTAAAAAAAAGATACAAGGAAATAGAAAGGGGCAAGTGCGCGGAACCTTGAAAGAAAATAAAAAAGTGAAACGAGAGGTAAAAATGGACAAGTGTCCGACAGTAGAATTAGGGGTACAAGATACCCACCTGAGAGGAAAGAAGAAAAAAATATAGAGCATCTCATTCTCCTCACAAAGTTTCAAAGAGCAAGGAAGGTATGTATCCCCTCAAAGAGCAAAAGTAGAATTTGACTTTCACCACTGTTATCACCATCATCATCATACACCATTCATTCGCCACACATGCACATTCTGAGTTGACTTATTGACTTATTTCTTTGGATCCATGGTTTGACTATACAATAAATGTCTTGTGAGTATGTATACTTTATCTCCCACCTATGAGCTCTAGATATTAAAGCCTTATTAGAATAGGGTGAGAAAGAGAAGGCAATGTTACTATGTCGTATACCACAAATACCACATATTTTGAGAGAAGGCATATACCATCACTACCTTGGTAAGGATCCAGAAATACCACAAAAGAGAGATCTGAGAGAGTCATACAAGGAATCTCTGAGTTTTATTTGAAAATCTGAAAAAACTTCAGAGCTATAGCTGATCAAGAATAAGAGACATGGCACTTGACTAGACTGTTCTATCTTTTAACTACTCAAGACAGAAGTGACAATTACATGTCCCATGGTGAAAGGTAAAATAAGTAAGTTTTAAGTCTTGGTAGTTTAGTCTAACTCAGATATGAGATCTTATCTAAAAGCATGTGTACCGTCAACTTTTAAAGGCATTACAACAACTTCTGATCCATCGCTGAGATTATCCTTGCTCAGGGACGAGCAAGAGGTAAGCTTGGGGGAGTTTGTTGACGGTCCTTAAATATCAAATTTAATTATCAAATAAACAGAGAAATGGATTCAAATGAAATCAACATCCAGACTTAGGGTTTTATCTGACAGAATTTCACAAGTTTTGGTGTTTGTCTATTTCTGCAGGGGGTTATCAGGAAATACGGAAGAAAGGCCCACACGTCGGGATTACATAGAGATATTAACATGCCGCGCAATTATCTTACATCTAGAAGACTCCAGAAGCCACGGGAACGAAGCGGAGGCAGAACGGAGCCTGGCCTAGGGCGCCCGCCCTAGGGACCAGGGCGCCCACCCCCTGTTGGAGTCCAATTAGAGCTCTCTTTCGAGATTACGCTCCACCGACCTAAAGGATCAATGATAACCGTTCAATCAATGTCGGTTTGATCTGACGGCCCATATTCACTTGGAAGGACTATAAAACCAGACCCCCTTGCCCCTGGAGGAGAGGACCTCTCAACCCTAATTCATTATTCATCAAGGAGAAGAAGCCTCTGATCACGCCTAGAGCCACCACATCACTTAGATATCTAGATTAGCATAGCTACATAGGATTAGAACTAGAAGGAGTCAATCTTCGATTGGTTTCCGGATCTGTTAGGAGGAATCTTGGTAATTCTCTATTGTTCTTCAATTGTTCATCTTTGTTCTTCGATATTATGAATATGACTTTGTTCTACTTCAATATATTGATTATGACTTTGCTCTACTTGTTTATATTCGCAATTATATTGTTCTTAGTTTATCATAGTTATATACTTGGCTTAGTTAGATTGGATCTATATACATGTTTAGGATCGTATAGCGTTTATCCATTGGATCCATGGGTAAATGATAGATATTGTGTAGGCGTGGTGCTTATACCGTATTTATCTACGATTGTACCCTATATGCCAGATCGTGGGGTAGTTCGTGGTAGTGACAGCTCCATTGATTCTTATATAGTCCCCTTCTCGTGTATTGGGCTAGCAGAGCAACATTATTATAGGGGAGTGATTACAATGTTTCTCATATTCCTTGCTAATATCACTATGCATGGGCGTAGTCCTATCTCACAATGATTGCTAAGTATAATTGCACTAACTATGATATGCTAGACTGTATAGTTAAGAATAACTCAGGAAATATTCTTGTAGTTCGTCCTAATACCATGCTAATGACTTGCTAGAATATCTAATTGAGGTGCTTATCATATTAATATGTGGCAAAGTTATGCTGATCAGATTAATTATCTTTGTCACTATTCATTACTCTCTCTATATCCTTTGTGTGACACTTATCCCTGTATGAAAGAGATAAATAAATGTTCTCAATTATACATGCAAAGATAGATACTCAAACTTATATTCCATTCTATAATCAACATTGATGATTGCTAATCCCTTCCCAGTGGTAAAAATATAAATAATGATACCTGGAATACTTCCCGGTTAAAATGGTACATCGGTATTAATCTGTGCGCTTGTAGATCCCATTTATTATTTATTTAGAAGAGCAAGTGCATATTTCAATACTGCGTCTTTCATGTCATGCTGGGGATGACAACTTGGCTTAAGTGGCATGGGAGATAGGTTTGGCATTTTTTGGCACCGTTATCAGAATTAGAAAACTAAGTCTACTTTTGGTAGTGACATTAAGAATGCCCAACACACAACATAGACAACCAAACTTTTTCCTACTTCTACTCCTATGCAAGACTAAATATTTTTTTGGTTTTTTGAAGGAAAATTATTCTAATCTTGAGAAATAACTTGCAACTAAGAAGAGAGAAGAGGGATTGTGAGCTCGAGATAATTTTGGTGGTTTTGGGTGTGGAATTGAGCTCACAATGCATGGATATTTATAGGGGAAGAAGGGCAAGTGGTGAACACCCCAATGTGGGGTTTGGCTGACCTCCCCATAAGCATTATGTTTCAAAATTTTGAATCATGACAGGGAATCTTGCAACATATATGAACTCTTTTCCAGAGATTAGTCAATTTAGGGTCGGCTGACCCCTACCCTAAGCACTTTAGCACTCTGAATGATGTGGCATTAAGTGTCTACTAAAGTAAAGCCTAGGCGTGGACAACAAGTAAAGTTCTTTTATAAGATTCCCTTGCCTAGTGCTTGAAAGAGAAAAGATAATTTGCAAAAGTGGAGATATGCTTAAAGTGGTTGTCAAGGATCATGACAGCACTAGAGCATGTCTAGGAGACTACTTTGCAGGTTTAAGCTGGTGCAAAGGTCCCAAACGGAGCATTTCTTTTCATACTTTGGCTTATGTGTCATGCTTGGGATTCTAAAGCAAAACAAATGGGAGATAGTAGACTGCCAAAAGGGCAAGTCTTGGGGTCGACCGACCCTAACTTGAAAGCTCTAGGAGCATCCAAGTGCTGACCTCCACGCATTGCATCAAGCCAAAGTGAAAGACTGCAAGTGGGCCCAGTGGTGGGGTCGGCCGACCCCCCTCTAGGTGATCCACAGGTCAAAACTGTATTGCAAGTTGTTCTCAAGATTTTTATTTATTATTCCTAAGCATTTTGTCGAAGGGAAATATGCATAACTAAACTAAGCATGCAATTGGAAGGGAAATGCAAGAATTGAAATGCAATGAGTAAAGATGGGATAAGTACTGAATTATCTTATCAGCAAGGGCTCCATGTTTTAGGTCCATAGAGCAAGACCTTTCCATCTTGTTTATTGCTCGGGTGCTTCAGATGGCCCTAGAGATATGGACCAAGATTGCACCTCCTCTTGCCACACTTGCCTACCTTTGCCTTGAGGTTCTTAGAGGCATGGTATGGTTCTCCTTTAAGCACAATGGCCTCCATGGTGACTTCTGGTTTCGCAACTAGTCTCCCTCATGATTGAAGGGGGCCTCACTGATAGAATTGATGACATTTGTGCTAGTGGGGACCATGACAGGCTACTCAAGGTAACTCGAGAGGCATATAGGGGCCTAGAAGGTGTTGAGTTTGAAACAAGGAGGATTGGGATGGAGCAGAAGAAGAGGGAAGGCCAAGGAAAGCTATTGCGAAAGATTACAAACTTGTTTTCACAAGAGTTGCAACTAGGAATAGTTTCTAAGTGCTGGCAAAATACTCTGGGTCAGATTGGGTTTCCCAACTATGGGTCACCTGACCCCACCTCGGTGGAACCAAAAGTTCACACTTCTCCCTCAACTCTCTTTTTTGTAGGACCACTTTCAAGATACTTGCATCCTATCAAGTAGGGGTCGCTTGACCCCTAGTTGTTGGGTATAGAGCAAGCAAGTTTGGGTCCTACACTTTTTAGGTGATTAGAAGTGGTCTAGCCAAGTTTGAGCCATAGTGGGTACTAAGTCCAGGTCGCTCGACCCCAGTTTGGAAGTTCTAGAGCGAACAAGTTCTAGGTTTGTGCTTCCCCACATGTCATAGATGGTTTGTGTCGACGAAACCGGGTCGGCAGTCTACCTTGGGGTATACCCACGGTAGTAGTTTATCGGAAGACAGGTGCACAAGCTACAAACTCGATAGTGACGCAAGACGCAGACAAGGATTTTATCCAGGTTCGGCCGCCGTGTGGGCGTAATACCTATGTCCTACGTTTGATTGTATTGTTGTGTGTTCAATTGTGTTGAGTTGAATTGTCTAAGGGGGGTCCCTTGCCTCTCCTTATATTATCCAGAGGACAGGGTTAAAATCTAGAAACTAATCCTAGATGGTTACAATTGCCATAGATAATACGATATCAATTTCTATTCTAACCGACTAGAATCCTATTTGATGTCTACGTCTTGTTTCCTTGCATGTAACTCCGAGTAGTTGGATTAAGCCTCAAACTGTCTCGTAATGGGCCAAATCTCCCGACCCAAGTCTAGCCATAAGGGTATAGGGGTTTATACCCCCAAAGCTAGTCCCCGAGCACCATGTATTATGATGTAACACACCATCTTGAGCTTCTTCGACCAGTAAGGCTTGACGTCTTCGACCAGCAAAAAAATCACCCGAACAGTTGCAACGGTATTTTGTCCAACTCAAAAGACAGTTGATCAACATCGACATCAAAGGAGCAGGTTGTTCGAATAATGCATGGTGCTCTTAGTCAAAAAAAGATTTTTTTCCTGGTGAAGTGTGCCCACTTTACTTTTTTCCAAAAAGTATCAGCCTATGAAAAGCGAGCATATTCACCGCAAGGTGAAGTGTGCCCACTTAGTCCCCGAGTCTGGTAGTAGGTGACATAGGCACGTGGTGCCAGGCTCTAAAAAGAAAAGTCCACATAGAAACTTCGAAACTATGATGCATCGCCAGATGCATCATACCGATGTAGTCCCCGAGCTTATTGGAAGGCGAAGTATGAGCCTTGTAACAAGGTCTAGAAAATAACAACATTACTTCTTAAACATAATCAGTAATCGACATAAACCGCTACCTCATCCACAAACAAATCGACCAATCCCCGAGCGTACCAAGCTCGGTAGTCGGTGGAGTCCCCAGATTCTAATCGGACAAGCTGGTCGACCAGTCCCCGAGCATACCATGCTCGGTGGTCGGTGCAGTCCCTAGATTTTAATCGAGCAGGCTGGTCGACCAGTCCCTGAGCGTACCATGCTCGGTGGTTGGTGTAGTCCCCAAATTTTAATCGGGCAGGCTGGTCGACTAGTCCCCAAGCGTACCATGTTCGATGGTCGGTGCAGTCTCCAGATTTTTGGATGAATCCAAAAATAGGTTATTTAAATTTGGAAAACATAATTTCTCTTCATTAACTGATGATGTGACGAGGCGTCCTGCCGTCTTGCCAGTCTGACACATGAAAAGGGATGCCTGCTAACGACACAACCGCTCATCACGCGGACCAAGAAAGGAAAACCAATAATCATTAAAAAGGCTGCCGAATTTACTACGGTGGAAGTTGAAAACCAAAATGCCACTACCACCGCAAAAGCCGCACATTTTCCCAAAACACGGGAAGTGGAAGAGGTGGTGTCACTGTTATAAAGAGTTTGGCGGTGTATCCCTAGATCTTTACCCCACAGTTGCACACTAGCCTCCTGCCTTCGTCCCCTTACTGCCTCCTACCCTCATCTTCCTCATCGCCACCAATCCCACTAGACCCAGTTCGAGGCTCTCTGCGCCAAAAATGGCCAAGAGCGACTTGAAGAAAAGGGCCAAGATGATGGCCACAGAGTGGAAGAAGTCTCGGTGCACCACTAGGTCGCTCAACGACCTCGTCGAGATGGGGCTGTTGCACAACCAGGAGCTCGGTGGCTGGAGGGCGCTGGAGGGGGAAAGCTACTCGGATCCCAACCTAGTGAGATTGTCCTATTCGAGGATTTTTTTCAAGAGGGGCTTTGGGGTACCGGTTCATCTGTTTCTTCAGGGATTGCTTCTTTACTATGAGATTGGGATCTGCAATCTGCACCCGAACTCTATTCTGCTCGTGGCGACCTTCATTCACCTCTGTGAGGCGTTTGTGGGAATTGAGCCACATTTTGATCAGTTTCGTTACTTATTCTGCTTGAGGAAGAAGGGAGCAGTTGGAGGCTCTAAGATTGCAGGTGGAGTATACCTCAATCTTCACGACGAGATGAAGAATCGCTATCTTAGCTGCCCCTATAACACTTCCCTCACTGAGTGGTACAAGAGGTGGTTCTACATCAGGGAGGAGCCAGGCAGCGCCACGTTCTGCGACGTCGGCTACATCCCCGAGAAGAGGGTCAGCTGGACAGACCGACCAGAGTATACTGGTCAGGTGGAGGAGCTAATGAACCTGATTGACTGGTCGGGTTTGGACATGCCAGGCGTGGTCAGGAATTTCCTGAGCCGACGAGTCATGCCTTGCCAAAGGAGGGTGCATTCAGTGTATGAGTACCAGGGCGGCTAGGACTTAACTAGGATGCACTGAGACAACTTGGAGAAGCTAGAGATCCAGTGAAGGATCAACGAGCTATTCAACTTGGCCGATAGTAGCTTCGTGTTAAGCAACGACCGGATGCACGCCTATAAGTTGGGTCGACCAGCCCCCAAGGTAAATGACGACTTCAGTTGATTTGTAATGTTGTAAAGTGTCGCACCCTTGTGCTAATGACTTGTTGCTTTTCTATCGTAGATCAAAGACATTCACCGGTCGATGGTGTATGTATCACTAGCGCCCGGTATGGACCACCCAGCTGGAGTGGATCCTCCGACAGAGAACGCTGCTCGGTGTTACCGGTACACCAGCAGTGAAGAAGATGACAACTGACCGGCGCTGACCACTGATGATAGGGTGGCCGGCAAGAGACTGATGGCCGTGAGGTTGTCCTAAAAAGAAACGGCGCCAGCGGAAGCAACCCCAGGACCTGTGACTGGCCAGGGCTTGGCCTCAGGAAGCTGAGCGCCCAAGCGCTGCCGACTCCTTAGAGTCGTCGACAACGATGACAAAGAGGATGAAGCGGCCTCGACCTTGGTCCGCAAACCCCGCAGCTGCCCGGACGTTGCCCCAGCCGATGGTGGTCGGGTTGCCGAGGACCCGCCCACCGCACACGTCGAGCAGGCGCAACCAAGCAAAGCAGAGGCAGCTGCGGTGGCTGGGTGTTCCAGGAGGAGGGTCTTCACAGCAATGCACAGGAGCTCCAACCTGTAAGTCAATAAGGAAAAGCTTCTTTTTTCACGAAGTTTGGTTCTAGTGTGGTAATGTTTGAGTTGATCTTTTGCAGTACTGCCTCGGATGTTGATCCCAACACTATTTTGGGCTCAGGGCCAACTCCACCAGCGGCCAGGGAGCAGACCATCATGGGACGGACTGCAACAGAGCAGCCCATGGCGCAGCCCGCTACTACCTCAGCCACGGAGAGGGTCGTTGAGGACCCAGCCCAAGAAGGAGCCGACGTGAATGCCCCGATAAGGGACGAGGGCGCTGTAGTGACTCCGCCACGGAGCAGTGTGGTGGAAGAGGAGAACAGAGCCCCATCCCCTGCTCGGGTGGAGGATCTGCCTGTAGAAGCTGCGGCGCAGGAGGGTGCTCCCGACCTCGGTAAGGTACCCATGATGCCCTCGACCGTGGCGGTCTCCGACGACGAGGTCGAAGAGATCTATTGGTGCCCCCATGATGGTCGCCAACATATCTATGTATGGCGTCAGCATGGGGACCACCGGGCCGGTCATGAGGAGATCGCCGAGGTCGAGGAGGCCGCGCGCCGCCAAGCGCCTCGTCAATGAGGTTAAGGTAAGTGATCTCGCATTTTGATAGAACATATAAATCTTAGAGTGTTCACCGTTTTGTGTACTTGAAATCCGTAGGATGCAATGAAAACGGCGAAGTATCGTAAAAGATGCTTCCACCAGATTTAGGGCGTGGTCGCCGAGAACAAGGCTCTGATGTCGGAGGTGGATCGCCTTCGGTTAGAGGCCCGAGAATGAGGCCAAGGAGAAGGCAGCTCAAGAAGAGCGTATGCTAGACCTGACTCGGTGACTAGCCGATAAGTACCGTGAGAAGAGGAGTAAGTCAAATTTCTATTTGCTTAGTTGTAGCTGACGATGTGTTCAATTTCCTCGACGATCAATCACTACTGCAGGTTTGGAGGAGGAGCTAGAGCGCCTCCGAAGAGAGAGAGACCAACTCAACCAGGAGCGTGCTCTGCGCTGGAGAGCGAGCGAAAGGTCGGGGAGGAGCTAAAAACTAGGAACCGGGAGCTGACTGGTAAGATTTACTTTGACTTGCCAAACATGGATTCTTTTAGTGTCGTGGTCTAAGATTGACTGTCCTTTTATTTTGAAACTTGTCGTAGTGCTCAAGGCCAATGCCAAGAAGCATGTCGATGACCTGGTCAAAGACCGGGACTCTTGGAAAACAAACTACATCAAGATCTGGAAAGGAGTCGCCCCGGTGCTAGACCTGATAAGTCCAGAGCTCCCCGAGGACCAGCCCCACGCGCAAAAGCAGACTCCGGTTGAAAAGGCGCAGCAAGCGTGGGGCTGGCTCCAGTAGTTTGTGAAGGATGCCAGGGAGTTCGCCGGAGCCCATGTCCTCAGCATGGTACGTGCTCACTACCCCTGGTCAATTTGTCCCGCCTAGAGGAGGGGTACCACAAGGAGGTTGGTCCAAAGGAGGCGGATGACCTTCGTGTCAGCTTGCTGGACTTGTCGTCGACTGTGATCGGCGACATCAACCTTTGTGGGACATCTACTCCCCCCGGTTAAGTAGGGTCGGACAGGTCGGCCAGGGAGTTGTCGGATGCGTCGATTGCAAGAGATGGGCAGTCGACGCCTGCGATCTCGACCTGCCAGGCGCTGGTGGCTCCGACCCCTTTGATGGCACCAGAGGCCCGTACGAGCGAGCGGCCCGAGCAGTAGGCTCTGGTTTAGTCTCTAAGCGTAGACTAGGAACCGCCCAGAGGGGTTTTTATTGTAAACTTTGTTTATAAAGTTTGTAATAAATTATAGATTCAAGAACCATGGTTTTGAGCGCTGTAAATGATTTGTGGAAGTGATGTATCACTGAATATTTTTGGGTACCTTTGATTGATTTCATTGTGTGACTTGTCGAAAACGGTGTCGTTCTTGTCGACTAGTCTGCATATAAAGAGATATACGGCAAAAAACAAAACTTATTATTATTCATAGAGAAAAAGATACAAGTAAGATGTACTGCTCCTTAGGGGTAGAAACGTCGTAGTTTGTCTATGTGCCAGGAGTTAGGCAGACTTGTTCCATCTGGGTAAGCTAGCCTCTAAGAGGTGGGCCGCGTGACTTCGGCGACCACAAAGGGTCCTTCCCAGGGCTTAGATAGCTTGTGCATTCCTTCCTGGCTTGTTTTCCATTTGAGTACCAGATCACCGACCATGAAGGAGCGGTCTTTGATGTTCTTGTTATAGTATCTCCGCATAGCTTCGAGGTATTTTGCTGTTCGAAGGCAAGAATCTAACTGTTTCTCCTCTATGCAATTGATTTCAAGTTCTCTCGCATGGACTGCCGAAGACCGGTCGAAATGTTCGACTCTTGGAGATCCGAACACTACATCAGAGGGGAGCACTGCCTCAGCCCCGTAAATCATGAAATAGGGGGATACACTAGTGTTCCGACTAGGCTGCGTTCGAAGACCCCAAACCATAGCAGGTAATTCGTTCATCCACCTTCCCGGTGCTTTGTCATTTTCCTTGTACAACATCTTTTTTAAGGTGTCTATAATCATCCCATTGGCTCGCTCCACTTGTCCATTGGCTCGGGGGTGAGCTACCGACACGTACTTTATGACTATACCTCTGTCATCACAGAAGTCCCAGTATGTAGGAACCCCGAATCGGTGTATGATTTGATTGAGGAATTCTACAGCCTTCTCTGAAGTTGCTTTGACCAACGACATGTACTCGATCCACTTGGAGAACTTGTCGATCAGCACAAATACGAACTTGAAGTTGCCGGGAGCGGGTTTGAAAGGCCCAATCATGTTGAGACCCCAGCAGGTGAATGGCCAAGATGATGGTATCGTTTGGATTTTGTGAGTGGGTTCATGAGTCCATTTGGCAAAGAACTGACAACCGTCATAACACTGGACTAGCTTCTTCGCATCGGCCACAGCAGTCGGCTAGTAAAATCCTGCTCAAAAAGCTTTTCCAACCAGCGTTCAAGAGGCGGCGTGGTTGCCACAGGATCCAGCGTGTATATCATCCAGCAGCATAACATCATTGTCTTGGGTAATGCACTTCAACAAGACTTCTGAGTTGGCGTTCTTGCACATAAGTCGACCGTCAACCATTATATAGTTTCTAGATCGTCGAATGAGGCGTTCATTGTCAGTCTTGTCTTGAAATCCTAAACCATCCAAGAGATACTTAATGAAAGGCGTGCGCCAGTCGTCGCTGCTGGTTGTTGTTGATGGTCCTTAATACTCACATTTAACCATCAACTAATCATAGAAAAGGATCCAAATGCAATTAACACCCAGACTTAGTGTTTTATCTCACAAAATTCCACGAGTTTTGGTGTTTGTCTATTTCTACAGGGGGTTATCAGGAAATATGGAGGAAAGGCCCACACGTCGGGTTTACATAGAGATATTAACGTGCCGCGCAATTTTCTATCATCTAGAAGACTCCAGAAGCCATGGGATCGAAGCGGAGGCCGAGAGGGCTCAGGCACAGGGCGCCCGCCCTAGTCCTAAGGGCGCCCACCCTGCTACAGTGCTCAATCAGAGTCCAATTCGGGGACAACGCTCCACTGACCTAAAGGATCAAGGAAAATCGTGCGATTAATGTCGGTTTGATCCAACGGCCCAAATTCATCTGAAAAGACTATATAAGAAAGGCCCCCTGGCCCCTGGAGATCATACCTCTTCTACAGAATCAAAGTTAGGGTTTCAATTCTTCATCCAAGTAGAGAGGATCCCTCTAGTTCATCTAGTTCTAGTTCTAGTTCCTCTAGTTCTAGTTCTAGTTAGTTCTAGTTGTAATCTAGAAAATAGGGAGAGAGAAGAGGAGAGCGGAGGAGGAGGAGCCGGATCTGTCGGATCTTCCTCAACATTGTACTTTTGCAGCAACTGGTTCGTTTTTCATCGTTCTCCAGGTTCTTCAATTCATAATTCCTAAGTTCTTTAATTACTTTTATTTACATTCAAGTTATTTATTGGATTCCCACTTGCATCAAGTGCTCTAATCTTTGAAACATTAGTGTAGTAATTAATAGATTAGACGTGGTGTTTAGTCTTGCAATTACCTGGAATTGCACCCAATCGTGCGGATTGTTGTGGTAGCCCTAGGGTAGTGACAGCCCTAACGGTCGACGTATTCCACCACGTTCGGATCGGTGTTTGTAGGACCGTAGTCGGAGTTTCCTAGCCCCCTTCTCATCTCTTTATGTGGTTAGTGTTCTGATGTCCCGAAATAGATAACCTTGAAGTAATTCTTGATTCTTAGATCAACTAGAGAACTCTCAGGAAACTTTCTCTCTTCCTACCAAAAATAATTATATAGTTATCCTTGGGCGATCTTGATTCTTAATTAGTACACTCACGTTCTCTGTGGAAAATCGACACTCTGGAATACTCCCGGGTGAAAGCTACATCGGTATCCGTGCGCTTGCGGATTTTTCTGTTTGCGTTTAAAATACCCAACAAGCTTTCTGGCGCCGTTGCCGGGGAACGGTAGCTGTGCTAGTTTCGAACCAAGTCGTCCGTGTATCCTTTTTCTTTTCCTTTTTTTACCACACTCACCTTATCACTTTCACCATACCACATGGATTTCACTCTAAGCATTAATGAGCATGGAATTTATTTCATAGCCACTTCATTTACTCCATGCTCATATGCAACATCTTCACAATCCATTGGTCTCTCCAACATCACCACATTCGAGATCTCCAACCCCCTCTTACTTTCTATTCATAAAAACTTTAAAAGGGCGGTTGTCGATGCATATGTCTATATTAAATATTGTAGATCTCGTTGAGTTGATCTTGATATAGGTCAGCGTTGGAGGGGAAACCACTTCGCCGACATAAATTGATTGTTTCCCATGGACAAGCTTAGTGTCCTAAAACAAGCAGTGATCAGATCGTAACATAAGCTTTTAATTATTTGCAACACTACCTTGTGTATTGAGCATATAAGGATAATTGTAAAAAAAATTCCTTTGGGTATTCTTGTCACTAACCTTTCTAGAATTGGAGCAAGAAGATCGGATGAATGACAAGCACAAGGTATGTACAACCAATCATCATACAACATTGAATTAAATTCATCCAAACTTGAATTTTGCAAAATTCAAGCTTGGGGGAGTACTTTATATAAAAACATCATTTGCCATGTTGCTATGTTGGTTGTCCCTACCTTTGCGACATGCTCAATTTGTTAAATAGTAATCACACTACTTCATCTCCACTTGAGTAGATCTCTATAAAAGCCATCACGCTACCTTTGTTTATCCTACTAAGTGTTAGTTTGGAAGTACTGTACATACTTCTATTGGTTTTTAAATTAAGCATGGTGCTTAGGTTAAACAGCCTTCCTTAATCTAATTAGACATGGAGTCTAGTTTGGTTATTGAACTAAAAACTACTTGTGTAGACATTGGTATATTTTGTTGGACTAACCCCTGCAGGAAAACTTTCAATATCGACCTGGGAAGTCCTGAGATAAACTCACATTGGAGACAAAGAGAGACACACATGAAGTTTAACAATTTACACAAGAAAGGCATAGCTCACAAGAGATGATCCATGGAGGGTGCCACAAACACAATGCACAACTGCTAAGAGAGGAAAGCTTCCACAAGGTGATACTTTACCATCACTCTTCAAGTAAGTTAACATCTTAAAGTACTTGACTATCACTTCTATAAGCTTCTCCTTGGTTCTGGCGTTCACATGAATAAAAGAGACAAACATGTATGATCTACAACTCTAGATTAACCAACCCAATCGATTCAACATGTTTAGTCCTTCCACCTTTGTGATTCCACACTCCTAATCATTTTAGCTAAAATATTGCACACTCAATCTTTGGAAGATATAAACAAAACATATATATAGATAGATTATCTTTCCACAAGGTTGAGCAATCTAATCTGACAAATGTTAAATACTACACTCATGATTTTATTATCCATCAACTTTGTCTTGCTCACTATGCTTGAGGTTAGAGAAGAACAAATACACTTTTGGTTCTGTTGGTGTTTTCCACCAACAGAGCCCATGCACTTGATCTCTGCCTTGTCTCTATGAGCAGGTACACTTCGAGCAGCATATGAAGGACTTTTACAACTCCTAGACTCCACCAAGTGAAGAACCTAGATCTACGAGCACAAACACACTGGAGAGACTGGACACTCATGCAATCACTGCCCTGAGATGCTTGAGGACATAACTACTGGAGTAACCCGTGGAAGTAATTACTGACCTTCTGCCGGTCAAGAGAGGCGATCCAGGACGCACCGTCATCCCGATCTCCATCGGCATGGTGGACTTCCCAAAAGTACTCTGTGACTTTGGCTCCAGCGTCAACATTATACCAAGGATCGTACGCTAAGTTTTCCAAAGGGAATATTAAAGAACCTCTGCGTCCGAGTTGGTACCTTGTACGCCCCAGCAGACTTCGTGGTGATAGAGACTGGTACTGATGAGAGGGCACCCATCATCCTAGGGAGGCCATTCCTGAACACCTCGGGAGCTGTCATCTACGCTAGTGCTGCCAAGATCAGTTTCTACATCAAGGGGAGGAAGGAGACGCACTACAAGAAACACATGGCTTTTGAACGTTTAGTTATGTCACAATATATGGAATTTATGTTACAAATTAAGATTTGTGACATCAAGTTGACAAAAATCAAAACATGGAAAAGCCCGCGTCATAAAATGATTATATGACATTTGTTTGGTTCATGTCACAAGCATATGACATTGGTTTATTGTCACAAAATCGTAGACCTTGCCACGTGTCAGCTGACATGGCAGAAAGAAAAATGTCACAAAATAAGTTTTGACCTACTAAAGCCCACATAGCTCATGGGTCTAAAATCTATTTAGAGTGGTGTTAGCTGGTTTATTATTTTCAATTACAGCCCATATAGATTTTGAGCCCACAACAATTCAGCCCATATAATATTTTTTTACTCTCATAATGCATCCCATATTTTATCCCACATATTAGCCCATATTTTTCCCAAGCCCACAAAATTCAGCCCAATTTTTTCCAGCACACACAATTCAGCCCATATAATTGCATCCATATAATTTTTCAACATATAAATATCAGATCCAAATGAATTAACATCTCCACAGTAAATACAATATCATTACATCAATCCACCAATTCATTACACATGTAGGGTCTCAAGTCTCAAATTTAAACCTGCAGCAGCAACACATGTGTAAGGGCTTAATGGCATTCTAGTGATAAGCAAGTACCCAGCTGCTTCAGTTTTTCCTCTCTGAAGTTTAGACCCTACAAATATACAGTAAAGGATGAGCTATAATTATTCAAAAATCTCTCACAAAATATATAGACTGGAAATCTAGTGATTTCAAACACATGAAAAATATATATTTGACCACACAACAAGATAGTAGTTCCAGTTTGTTAACCTCATTTTTTAGGGCCAGCCTATCAAGGCGTCAGAACTTAGAATGTTAGTCTACTTTCCTAATCAAGATGTAGCAAGTCTGATATCTAAATTCATTCATTCTCTCTCATTTTCAACCCCTTCCTGCGCATGCCAAATTCTGGAATTACTTCCAAATCAGGCAGGAGATAGTCGGCCAGATACAAGTCTGGTGCTGCCTCCCTCTTACTCACTACAATAAAAATCCCTTGTACATAAGCATAACTACCTAACATTCACTTCTAGAATATCATCACCTGGACAAACTAAAAACACTGTAAAATGGAATCAGGAAACCATGCCTATCTATCTGAACTATGATGGCAACATTAAGAGTTTCATACCTTGCCTGACATCATAACCTCATAACTGATGAGACATGAGAGGCAGACTAGCATTACTTAATATGTAGGTGAATATTAAAACTATAACAATTCTAATTACAAGGATAAGAAACAATTTTTGCTTTCTTTTTCTCAACTGCTTCATCTAGAAACATTTCAACAATGTTATCTGTTCCACACAACATAATTTTACCTATGGCAGCAGGAGTGGGTGCAGCATCCACATCAATAAGCACTGCTGGAGAAACAGCTCCAGCTCTGCTAGAATTGCTTCTACCCTCTCCACTGAAAATTCACAGAGATTGAGCAGAGCATCAGGGATCAAAGTGCCACCTTAATAGACTAAACTTATTTTCCTCAGAAATGGAACAGAGCATCAGAGATCTGCTTACTACCAGGTATTGTGCATACATAACCTAGATCGAGACATGCTTTTGCAATCTGAGTGAAAAATGAAATTACTATCTTACTTGTTTTATGGGAACAGAGTCGAATACACAATCAAAATAAACCAAATCAGACATCTTGAACGTTGCTGCCGAATTTCTAATCAGTGTCAAGACAATTTCTAATCAGTGTTTTTGAGATACCTTGTAGGAGGAAGCGATGATGACATCTTGAACGCTGTTGCCGGACAGAGTAATCAGTTGACATTGACTATTGAGACATGATGTCATACGAACTAGGTGCATGGAATTAACTTGATTATAACATATGCAAATTATCAAAGGAATTATGAATCTCTAGCATCCATCACACTGAATTTAAACTCATGCAGATGGAGACAAAACATCCATCAACTAAAAAGTATACAAAGATGTGAATTGTATGTCAACTGAAGCAAACCATTCCTCTAAAATTTATTTTAATAAAACAAATCTGTAACCTTGAAAGAACAAAGAGCTCAAGGTTAGAAATATGATATTTCCATCACTTACTTAGTACCACCTATCAAACTATGCTTAAAGGAGAAACTTACTCTATCAAACTGTACTTTTTCTTACAACTGTTGTATTTGTTCAGGTGTCCTAACTGTGCTCTCAGCTCAGGTAATAGTAGTAGCCCAACAGGAGAATCAACTAGAAATTTTGAAAGAACAATGAAATGAATTGACAAGACTCAGCACAATATTTACCTTTAACACATCCATGGCAACATTGACTACTCAAAATACCCTGAAATCTGCACGACATACACAGGAGATTTTATACCAGCGGGATTGGAAGGCAGAGGCATGGAATCCAGATGGGAGAAGAAATCAAAAGCCATGGCCTTGGTTTTGTCTTCCTCTGGATCCATCAAGCCTAGGACTCGATGATGGATCCAGTAGCATAGAGTAGCCCTCGTAGTCCAGGCACACACGTGCATAAATAGTCCAGGGAAGGGGACGAACAGACCTGGGGAGCGGACGAATAGCACGGCGCGTCGTCAGCTTGCCAGTCCATCGTAGATCCGGTCAAGGGAGAAGAAGGGCAGCCACTCCATCATCGATCTAGCCAAGGGAGAAGATGGGCGGACACCCCATCGGTCGGCAGCTATGAGCTTGTGCACTGCCTGACCTGCGCCGACGTGGCTTGTCTAGGGAGCAAGGTGATCTCAGCGCCGGAGAAGGGAGGGAGGGAGAGCTTGCGTTGGGAAGGGGTGTCCTCAGCGCCAGAGAAGGGAGGGAGGGAGAGCTCGCATTGGGAAGGGAGGTGCATGGGCGCGGACGCCAACATCGGTCTTCTGGAAGGACGACGGCGCTGGGGGAGGCATGAGTGTGGAACTGTGGATAAGGTTTGGGTGGCCACCGGGTGGGTGTTAGGGTTTTATGTAGTTTTGGGCCAAAATTTTGTGGGCAGTGGGCCCAAAATATCGCGCCAAAGTTAGTGACAAATGATTTGACTTAGTTACTGATATATAGCAACAGATGATTCAATAAAAAAAGCAAAAATTTTATAGCAATGGATGATCTATTGTAGTATTTAATTTTAGCAACGGATGGTCCGAGGATTATCTTTAGCAACAGACCATTCCATGGCAATTAATAACTTTAGCAACAGATATCCATGATTGTTTTAGTGTTGTGGTGTAGTGTATTTTTAACCCACGATCTATCCATCTGCAACAAATCATGAGATACGCTTGATCAAAAAAAATTACATATATATGATACATGACCAAAATTATCAAACATGTGACATATCATTATTTATATACAAAAAATATGATTTGATATAATAAAAAATAAAATAGAAAAAAGGAAAACATGTGTTGACGTGGCAAAAGACCTTGTCAACATGGAAAGTTTTTTAAAAAAATTAATAAATTAATTTATGACACACAACCAGGCCTTGTGACATAGAAAATATTGTCACTAGATGAAATCAGACTTGTTAAATGACATTTATTGTGACATACACCTTTTAATTGTCACTAAGTCACTATGCCTAAAATATAATGTCACAAAATAGATGATATAGTAACATTCTTACAATTGTCATACTAAAAACGTTAAAAAACCATGTATTTCTTGTAGTGACGTTTACCTTCAAGAATAAGACTACACAAATCTCAGAGCAATCCCGACATGAAACAAGGAAGAGGACCAACAGGAGGAACAGGAACAAGCAAATGTGGACCAAGTCAGCAAAGATGGTCACTGCAGTTCAAGGAGGTCAAGATCGTCGACTTAAGTCACCATTCCTAACCAAAAAGGATGACCCAAGTATGCCAAGCATCCAGTGCTCCATTGATGGATACAACTTCTAGAAGATGCTTTGCGACACCGGGTCAGGCGTCAACATAATGGCCGCCAGTCACCTATTAGCTCCTATTCGGAACCATGCCCCTAAAACCGACATACATTCAGCTTCAGATGGCAGATCAGACATTCTGAAAGGTTATTGTCATGGGAGAAGACGAATTCGATCCACTCGTCATCATTGGGAGACTGTTCCTCAGCACCGTTAAAGCAATCTTTTACATTGGAACCGGAGAAGTCCACATGCACTTCCCCTCTGAGAAGGTACGCTGCTATTTTACTGTCCTTAACTATATAGTTGAACACTTTAAGCAGGTCAGGACAAGAAGAAGACGACGCAACCGCAACCAGAGGAGGCAAATCATCAAGGACGGATGGGCAGACTATGAAGAAGTGGTAATATCCACTACTAGGAATTGACCCTTAGAGCACCATTTTTTTTCGCAACACAACACATTTGGTTGCAATATTTGGTTTTATAGCAATCAACATATTAATGGGTTGCGATATCTAGATCTTATGGCCACCAAAACTGTGGGTTGCATCTGTTGAAACATCCGTTGCAACACGTTGCTATTAATGCCACGGTGAAAAGGGTGGTTGCCTTTTTGGGTACCTATTGCCACAACTAATTGTGCATTGCGATAATATCAATTTAGTGTTGCGATAGATATGTGTTTGTTGCCACGAATATTTAGTTGGTTGCGATTATGTCTGCTTGTGGCCACAGTGAAATAACATTGTTTAAAACTTAACCTTTGTTGCGATAGCTCTTGTGCATGTTGCATCCAGAAAACAATTCGTGGCATTTCATTTGTGTTTGTTGCCATGAATATTTCATTGGTTGCGGTTATGCATGCCTGTGGCCACGACGAAATAACGTTGTCTAAAACTTAATCTTTGTTGTGATAGCTCTTGTGCTTGTTGCATCCAGAAAATATTTCGTTGCGTTTGATTGGTGTTTGTTGCCATGAATATTTCATTGGTTGCCATTATGCACGCCTGTGGCTACGGTGAAATAACGTTGTCTTAAACTTAACCTTCGTTGTGATAGCTCATGTGCCTGTTGCATCCTGAAAACAAATCGTTGCATTAATTAGCTTCTATTGCCACCAATAAATTATGTGAATTTATTAGACTATTTTTGGTTGCGCTAAAAGAAAAGTTGATGATGCAATTAAGCCCATCGGCATATTTAAAGAATAAACATAAAAACCCAGCCCACCGTAAATATTTTGTTTTGAGAGCCTGTGCATAGTGATCCATGGGCTGCCTGAAGCCTAGCCAGCAAGAACGATAATTGGGCCGCACAATTCAGGCATCCCAGTGGACATTTAAAAAAATAAAAAACAAAGAAAACAAGGGGCGCAGGCATCCCAGTGACCAAGTGATGTAAACCACCCTTACAGACCACTGGACTACTACCACTGTTGTGTACTTTGATCACAACTTTTATTTTTAATTGGTATTTGAACGCGTGGAGGTAAAGACCCCATCTGAATCTCTCGTCATCTTCCACGAACTCAGTCACTCGTACCCTTTGCGACCGGTTCCGAGATCCTGACGGGGCTCTTTGCGAGTGAGGATACTGCGTAGCCCGGATTCAGCTTCCGCTGGCGCTGTAGGGCTCCCTTCGCACTCCCTATCGGCCTCTCCCATCTTTCCCCCGGCGTCCTCTCGTTCCAAGTCCGACGGATCTGGCCGGGTGCAGCACGGCGGCGGCTTCGGCCTAGGGTGGCACGGCGGCGACGGCGGCCTGGGGTGGCACGGTGGTGGCTCCCTACTCTTGGCCATGAACTCCCTAGCGGCCTCTGTTCCCCTCCAGCCTCCAGCCATCCGGCTCCGGCGACCCTGGCTTGCTCCCCCTCATCTGGCTACTACTGTGCTTCAAACAAGGTGAGAAAACAACACAGGGGTCCTAGTTAATTTTCCTCTCCTTGGTGAACTATTGAAGAACTTCAAACTCTTGTAGAGAGCTACAAAGGCATATCGTGCTCATTAGGAAAAAAAAGCTTTTCAATTCATAATGTTAGCTTGATAGCCGGTATTTATTCACTGGATTCGTGCTCACTGTAGGGATACTGTGAAGGATGTCAAATGAAGATAAGAGTTGGATGCGGATGTCTAGATATACTTCAGAATGGCAGGCAGGATTCAAGAACTTTTTACAGAGTGTATTTGGGGGCACATCTAGTGAAGAAACAGCTCCATGTCCATGTACTCGATGCCGCTGCATGTCTTATCGAAGTGAAAAGGAGGTTCGAACTCATGTGGCACTGAGAGGGTTTGATGAGAGTTTCATTCAAGGAGAAGGTAATTGTGAGCCTTTGTTAGTTGAGAATGATAACGATGATGGCGCTGCACTAGATCATGCTGAAAGTTCCCATGAATTAATTTCATCATTGATCAGAGGTGTTATACATGGAGAAGTCACAGGAAGAGATGAGGACGAGCCAAATGCGTCTGCAAAAAAACTTTTTAGGTTACTAGCAGAGGCAAAGAAGGAGTTATATCCAGGTTGCAAAGAGGTTATAAAGATTTCTTTAATTGTCATGCTATTTCAGATTAAATGCATGGATGGTATTAGTAATAGCAGTCTAGAACGCATACTTCGATTGTTCTTGCTTGTGCTTCCTGATGGCCATTGTCTCCCAACTTCCTTGGAGAAAGTGGAGAAGGTTGTTCGAGATCTTGGTCTGCATTACGATAAGATTCATGCCTGTGTCAATGACTGTGTGTTATTTCGTGGGGATTATGCTAAATTGGATAAGTGTCCAACATGTGGTGAATCTAGGTGGAAAGAGATAGGCAGTACTGAAAAGGATGATCCTGTTGACAGTGATTGTGGAAAGAAGCAGAAGCGTTTTCCACGTAAGATCCTTCGTTATTTTCCACTTATTCCTCGCTTGCAAAGATTGTATATGAGATCATCGACATCGAAGCTGATGCGTTGGCATGAGGAAGAACTAGTAAATGATGGGAAAATGCGTCACCCGGCAGACTCATTGGCATGGAAGCGTGTGAATAGCGAGTATAAGGATTTTGCTAAGGACCCTCGCAACATACGGCTCGGTCTTGCAGCTGATGGCTTTAATCCGTTTGGGATGTTGAATGTTGCATATACTACATGGCCTGTCATCCTAATCCCTTACAACTTGCCTCCTTGGTTGTGTTTGAAGCAACCCTATTGGATGATGTCTATGCTCATTCCAGGGCCAAAATCACCTGGAATGAATATTGATGTCTATTTGCAACCCCTAATTGATGAGCTGATAGAGTTATGGGTGACAGGTGTTGAAACATGGGATGAGAATGGGAAGGAGACGTTTACTCTTCATGCGCTTCTGTTGTGGACCATAAATGACTTCCCTGCCTATGCCATGCTATCTGGTTGGAGTACTAAAGGAAAGTTTGCATGTCCATACTGCCACAAAGATACAGAGTACTTATGGTTGAAATTTGGGTCGAAGCATTGTTATATGGGTCATCGTCGATTTCTCCCTCAGAACCATAGGTGGCGCAAGAACAAAACAGCTTCAACAACATGACAGAGATGAGGGAGGCACCTGTGCCACTGACCGGTGCTCAGGTTTTACAGCAGTATGAAAGTTTTGAGCAACCAAAATTTGGGACAGCAACAAAGAAGAGGAAGAACATGAAGAAGATAGTAGGTGGCACAACTGGAGGAAGAAGAGTATATTTTTTCAGCTTCCTTATTGGGAAAAATTGCTTGTAAGGCATAACTTGGATGTTATGCACATCGAGAAAAATATCTGTGAAAGCATTATTGGGACGTTGCTTCACATAGATGGTAAGTGTAAGGATAGTGAAAAGGCACGGCTTGACATGCAGCATCTTGGGATACGGCAGGATCAACATCCAGTGGTGGAGAATGGAAAGTATACTTTGCCACCATCAGTGTACTCCATAGACAGGGACCAGAAGAAGATGCTATGCACATTCTTAGAAGGAGTGAGGATGCCTGATGGTTACGCGTCTAATATAAAGAGATGTGTGGATGTGAATGGATGTAAGGTTTCTGGACTAAAATCACATGACTATCATGTTATTTTGCAAAAACTGTTGCCCTTAGTTGCAAGGCATATCTTGCCTGAAGTTGTTGCTAGACCATTGATTGAGCTTAGCAGGTTTTTCAATGCGCTGTGTTCAAAGGAGCTGGTGCAAACTGACGTAGAAACACTAAGCTCTTCAATTGCAGATACTTTATGTAAGCTTGAGATGATATTCCCACCAGCATTCTTTGATATTATGATGCATTTGCCGGTTCATTTAGCTGAGGAGGCTAAATTGGGTGGACCAGTGTGTTATCGGTGGATGTATCCAATCGAGAGGTATCTACGTACACTTAAAGGATATGTTAGGAACAAGGCACATCCAGAAGGTTCGATAGCAGAGGGATATATCTTAGAGGAGTGCATGACATTCTGCTCTCACTTCCTAGAAGACATTGAAACGAAGCTAGATCGGCCAATGCGCCATGAGAGGAGCGTGGTAAATGAACCACCGGCTGGATCTAGCATAGTTGGCAGCATCGACTACAGTAAGAAAGGCTGCAAATTACAGCATCTTCCTAAATCTGAAATGCTGCGGATGCGGCACTATATGTTATCAAACTGTGATGAGGCACTAAGATGGATCAAGTAAGCTGTTAGAAACATTTTTTTGTGTTTTTTCATAGTTTATAGTTGAATGTATAGTAATATGTTTTTCCCAAAAAATGTATAGGGAGCATAAGGAGCTATTGAGAAGAACTAGCGCACAAGGAGTTGATAAGCGTCACAGGGAGTATTTTGTTGGATGGTTTGAACGTAAGGTGAGTAATGTTATAATATACATGACAAAAAAAAATATTACAGTTGTGTACTTTTAAAATATTTCAGTTCTTATATTCTTTTTCTTGCACCCAGGCTAAGGTACTTTATGAAGAACGAAAGATCAGTGAAGAGCTATATGACCTTTCACAGGGTCCTCATTATGTGGCTCGGGTTTTCAACAGATGCGTAATTCATGATTTTTTTTCCCGAACGGCTACTATAGAGGCTAACTTCAATACACAAAATTCAGGAGTTCTAGTGAAGGGTGATGATAGTGCGAGCAATATGGATTGGTACGGTGTCCTTATAAGAAGGTAATCGCACTAGATTTCCCTGGTGAAAAAGAAGTCATATTGTTTGAGTGTGATTGGTTTGATGTTCCTACCGCATCCAAGAGTAAAAGTAAAGGGTTCAGTAAGGATCAATATGGGATTATAGATATTGATACAACTCGTCATCGATATATGAATGATCCTTACGTTCTGGGAACTCAAGTGGAGCAGGTTTTTTATGTGAAATGTGCAAATAAACCCAACTGGAGCAGTGTTGTTAGAATGAAGCCTAGGACCTTGTTTTCCATGCCAGAACAAGGAGAAACTGAACAACAGGGACAGATTGATATTGACTCAGTCGATGTAGGTGTGGAGGACATGGACATTTGTAGCCAGCTTAGAGAGTTGACAAATTGTACAAGGAATGACCTCGATAGAGTGTCTGGAGATGCCAGCATTATTCAAAGTGCTATACCTGTGCCAGAACCAGATCTAGCTGACATACCAGAAGATGATGATGAGAATGATGACACCTACATCAACGACGGGCATGTTGCACCTGTCAACACTTTAGGCCAGGGAGAGGAAGATGAGCTTTTTACATAATTGTGATCCTATATGTATTCATGTGATATTTGTTTCTATTTGGTACCTAGTATGAAATCTTTTGTTTCATTTAGACAGTGAACTGTGCTTGAATTATGATTTTACTTGAATTCTGCAATTTAAGTGTGCTGGATGTCGTCAGGTGTTGCAATAATTTGATGTCTATCATCTATCTGATGCCAAATCCGATTATTGATTTACAATACTTGTACGCAAGCTTCCTTGAGCTATAATGTCTCTACTTGGGTAGCCAAACATGAAGCGGCATTGCCTATTTTGCAAGCTAGCTTCTTGAAAGGGTTTTAAGGCTCCTGTACTCGGCACTTCTGTCGTCGTCCATCACCTCCTCGATGCCCCTGGCCACCTCGCCCCTCCGCACGAGGCCGTCGGGCGCGGCTGCCCGCCCACCCGACACATGGCCTCCACGTACTCGGCGTTCATGGGCTGGTCCGTCCACTGCGGCACGCCCACCATGGGCACGCCCGTCACCCATGCACCGTTGGCCCGATCGTCTTGGCGCGCCACATCGATTCGTATGATTCTGACGATAAGGTGCAAATGATCTTGACATTCTGACGATAAGGTGCAAATGGGTCTCGTACGTGTGTGGAAGTTGCTTGAAAAAAACAATAAATGATCTTGACAGAAATGTGCGTGGAGGCGCTGGACGATGCAGCAGGGAGGCTCGGCTTCAGAGACCAGGAGATCGACAAGCGCGCAGGTGCCGTGGTGTTTGGTTGCTTCCGGGTCACCCTTTTTTTTGTCGAAATTCAAATGCTTCCTCTCTGTAAATATTTGTTTGGTAATAAAGTATAGGCAGGGCCGTCTCTAGGGGGTGGGCAGCCGGTGCGACGGCCTAGGGCCCACGGCGCTAATGGGCCTATAAGTATATATGTAGATTTGTCTGATTTTTTGGAGGCTTATACAGACACTATAGAAATCCATCAATTAATCTAAAAAAAGAAATCCATTAATCAACACGTCATCCACATCCACCTATTGCTGGTGTTGCTTCATATTTTCGCTTGATCGATTAGTTGAGCAGATCAATGTTCCTCTTTATTGTCTTCTCGTCCTATTGCCCAATCGTCCAATGCAACGATGTGGCTCCATGATGTCACTACTACACACCGGAGCAGAAAGAGCAAGGGCATAGCTGATCGAGACTTTACCAATTTTGTTTCCATCAGTGATAGGGTTCTAAATTTCTAATTATATTCTACTTATGATTTTATTATGGTTGTTATAATTATTTTTTTTCCTGTTGCAACGCACGGATACTTTTGTAGTATATGTAAAAAGATCAATATCTAAACCATATGAAGTCCCGTACTCAATTTCCCTCTATTTTTGGAGATGTCTACCCAACGATCAGTTGTAACTTGGGAATATAACACAAAAATATGTCAAATTTCTTAAAAGATTTACAAATTGTTTCTATGGATTCCAGACATCAGAGGAATATATGACAAATTATTCACAAATTCTTCAGACATTTAAAAAAAACAAAATCCACACAAGGAGGTGAGAGAGGAGATTGTCGCAGGGTGTTCCATGCTCGTGTTCGTGTATTAGGCAGGGACACACGCATTAGGCAGGTTGATCATTAGCTTTTCTGCTACTTTTTTAGGAGCCCGCCAAGCATCGATTGGATGCCAAATTCACGCGCCTAAAACTACTCCAGCCTAAAATAAACTACGTCCGCATGTCTCGCCTGCCGCCCGACTCCTCAAACTACTCCAGCAACTCGACTGCTCGTCTTCACCAGTTAGGTCAAGAGACGGCGACGCCGCCACTCCTCCAACCTCGCCCCATTGCACCAGGACGGCGACGACGACGACGCACAACCACGGCTGGACATCATGAAGAAAATTGGTGCATCTTCAAACACCACATGCAGAAGCGTCAGCTTCGCCGAGCCTCCTTCCTCCATGCCTGAATCTTCTGAGGAGATGCGCCCATCAGGACATCAACACGATGATAATGATGACGAACTTGGCGATGATGGCGTAGGGACTGTACGCTTCCTGCACACGAGGTACTAAATAAATCTGCTAGCTACCTTCATTTGGATTGCCCCTAGTTGTTCTTGTTCTTGGGCATGTCTTCTTGCCTTGGCGACGATGACAGGTTAGGATTAGCACCATGGGCGGATCTATGCCCTGGCATACCTTGCGATTCTACCGATTAGAATCCATGGCCGGTTAGGGTTAACATTTTTTTGTTTCAGAGATAATTGTTTCAAACAGACTTCCAGTTGGTTTCAGAGATAATTGTTTCAAACAGACTCCCTGCGACTCTAGTTTTTTACTGTTTCATTCATAGCTTGTTGTTTCTGTTTAACCAATATGCAGCGTTTCTCATGGTTTGCCTATCATCTAGCTTGTTTAGTAGTTGAGATGAACCAGCAGTACCAACAGTGTACATATATAGATCTGAATTCTCACTTTTATACTAAACTTTATTGCTGCATGCATGTCCTTGTTAAACCAAGTTTAATTATAGTTTTATTATTAGATCATATTGTGAGAACTCATAGTATAATAAGCAGGACTAATGTTTCTATGTTTTATATGCAGTGAACCACTGACGGATGAAATGTGGACAATTTATTTCCAATTGAAGGGGCATTCTGAGGACGATGAATTTATCGAACTTGAAGTCGATAGAGTTCATCTCACATTTCATAACCTGATGTATTTCAAGGAACAGTTTGGCTATGGATCAAGAGATTATTTATACTACAAGAAGCGTTGCGGAGGCAATGCAGCTACAATTGAGCCCATCGAATATTTACAAGACGCAGATAAAATGCTACATGACAATGCTAAGGAAAAGGAAATCAGGTTGATAATGTCTGATGATTAGAGACTTTGTTTTTTCTGCATGTTTATAGTTAGTTTAGTCATATACAGTTCTGAATTCTCTCTTTTATACTAGACTTTGTTGCTGCATGTCCTTGCTCAACCAAAATTAATTGTAGTTTTATAATTAAATCAGGTTCATAATGTCAAAGGAGCCCGAAGTTCAGGGTAATGTCAACATAACGCCAATAAAACAACATGGGGGGAAGCGAAGACATGCTGATACTGGTACAAATAAGCTTCATGCCTACAAGGTTTGGTTAGTACAAATGCAAGAGGAAGACCCAGAAATAGGTAAACTCATTTTTTTCATAATTCATTAAATTGGATAGGATCTGATATAATGTTGGTTTGACAATTGCATTTGCTTAATCATGATTCATAGACTTCAGGGATGACTTTAGGGACGAAACAATTGATACATACAAGGAATGGCTCAGGCACACACGCCGGCGTCGCCATATGCGTAAATAAATTTCTTTCATCACATCATCAAATACTTGTTCATTGAATAAATTAATTGATATATGTTGTTTTTTTGGTTGTGTGTAGTCTCGTTATAACAAGAACATTCAGATACAGATAATGATCAATTGTCTGAAGGTGAGGGAGGCGAGGGAAATCAGGAAAGGAGGACAGCAAATAATAATAATAATAATAATAATAATAATAATAATAATAATAATAATAATAATAATAATAATAATAATAATAATAATAATAATAATAATAATAATAATAATAATAATAATAATAATAATAATAATAATAATAATAATAATAATAATAATAATAATAATAATAATAATAATAATAATAATAATAATAATAATAATAATAATAATAATAATAATAATAATAATAATAATAATAATAATAATAATAATAATAATAATAATAATAATAATAATAATAATAATAATAATAGGCCATCTCATGCAAGAAACCAAAAGAAGGGAATGGTATCTGCTTGTCTCTCTTATTTTTAAAATGTATGTTGTAAACTCTTTTGCTGATCATGCATGTTATATTTGTCTCAAATGTGAATTAGGTGTATCCAAAACCCGTCGGCGTGGATGTCTCAAAGGTTATAAAGCAGCTGCTAAGAGAATCAGGAGCGGAACTCAGAAATTAAAAATTGAATTTGATGCCTTGACGGGAGGAGTCTGTGGTGAAAATAGTCGTACATTTGTGGATGAGATTGTAGTGTTCACAAGGAAAAAGACTCCACTTATAGGAGTGAAATCTTGGAAGGAAGTCAAGGAAATTGTAAAAGAATCAATAGTAAAAGAGATGATGGTAAGTAAATTTTAAGCTTTAGCCAAATCTAATGAATTCAATGCCTCTACTTTACTGTTATATTGATCATTAAATTGAAACAGAAAATTTGGGACTTAGACGCTGTTGAAGATGCTAGTGAAAAGATATTGACAATTGCCAAAGAGAGGTACAAAGGATGGAGAGCTTCATTTAGTTCTACATACAAGGCATACTCCACTGATGCTGAATGTATGGAGCATAAGCCTGAGGACTTAGACAACGTGGAGTGGTACTACTTGATCCAATACTTTGGATGTGAGAAATTCCAGGTTCGTTTGTGACCAAATTTGTTACTAATTCCAGTTCTGTAATGCAATTGATAGAGCTATGCTCATTCACCTTTTGTAGAATCTTAGCACAAAGAATTCAGGAAACCGAAAGAAATAAAAGACTAAGCATCTCATGGGAGCAAAACCATTTTCCCAGATTCGTTTTGAACAGGTAATAACTACATTAACTAATGTGTAGATTACTTTCTGAAATATATAGCCATCACCTAATTCTACATTTTTGGCACCTTAGACAAACCGTGCTAATGGTCAACAACCTACTAATATGCAACTTTGGATGACTACTCACACCAAAAATGGGGAATGGTCAACTGATGAAGCTAGGGATGTTTATGTGAGTTCTTGTGTATGTTTGCATCATTAAAGTTCTAGCATTTTTACCTTAAAATTTGGAACTGTTTAATCTGACATGCTCCTAATTTCTTTGACATGTTACACCTAGGAAAAAGCTTGCATCGAAGTTACCAATGCAGAAAGAGGGAAGGATAGGCCTTTCCTTACAGCTGAGGAGGAAAACTTAGTTTTCCAACTCAACTACTCAAAAACTCTTGGAACAAAATCATACAAGTGTCATGGACGTGGATACATGGCGAAATATCCAACACGAAGAGCTCTACTGAAACAAAAAGAAGAAGATGCAGCCCGAGCTGAATTGGATGGCCAAGAAGAAAGAATGCAGCACCAAGAAGAGGTTCGAGAACTAAAAGAACAGCTTGCAAATGAAGTTTCAGCAAGGGAAAGAGATAAGGAAGAAAGTAAGAAACAAATGGATGAAATGAGGGTAGAATTCCATCAGCTTTTGCAACAGGTACCCCCTTTGAAACATGTTTCAACTATTGTTTAGCTTTGTATTCCTCTAATTTCCCTTGCCTTCTGTCCTGCACAGGCCATGTCTGGAACCATGATCCCCACACAGGTTTCAAATGGACCTACTAACCAGAACTTCATCACACCAACACGATCAGAGGCTGATGTTGTACAGGTAATTCTGTTGTAGAGGCTGGTCCCCACACATGCTACCAAATGAAATGCATTTTGTTTACACCAAATTTTCTTTGTGGCAGACTACTGAACCACAGAGCATGCTGACTACAGAAAAGGAAGTTGTTGCACCTAATCAGACCATGAAAGCAAAGAGTACTTCAGCTAGGAATATTTTTTCAAAAAATATTGCTGCTGCTGGATCAACGATGAATTATGTTAGTTCCGATCAGCTATTGAGGACTCGTAATCAGAAAAAGAATCAACAGGTATGAATAACATTTTGATTTGAATCCTCATAACTTGATCTACAGGTGATGTTTACTATGTCATTGCTAGATTTTTGCCTATGCCTTGTATTGTGTATGCTGTCCAGTAAAGAAACAAGTGATGTTTACAATGTCTATTTAATAAACTTTGTCATTCCAATTTCTTTACTGACTACAGCTGTTTTGCACTTGACATTTAAGTTGATTCAGTAACTGATCTGGTGTATACTGAAACACATTTATGTTGCTATTGCTTTTGTTTAACGTGTGGGGATAAATAAACTACATTTAACAACTCTAGTGTCCCATTGGATGCTCACAGAAATTATTTATAGATTGAAATGTTAAACATTTTTCCCAGCAATGACAAGACACAGCTGTTCTTGTAGGGCTGAATGTGTTTGGAATTGTTTGATCTCAATTGCTCTTGTTCTATGATTGCTAATTACTCCATGAATCTAATCATATATGTTTTCATGAATCACACAGAAACTTAGACAGCCAAAACAGTTAGAGAATGCTTCTATGGCTTGATATTGATGGCCGACACCAACAAGAATGACAAGTTGCAAAGATGCTTATTTGTGATGGTGTAGCTGATGGGCGATGGAGCAACCAGCGAACTCATTTTTAGATCGATTTATTATATGCTAAACAATGTTGTAAACTTAGTTAAATATGGTGTCTTTATTTTGTTAGCTATGGTTATGTTCTTTTAAGCAGAATTCTGGTCATGTTACTTTGGTTTGAGACAATTTAATTAATGAATGCATCAGTTATTATATGTGATCTGCATGGTGTGAAAAATAATTTAAAAACTGCTATTCAAATTCCTCTCGTTGCGATAGAATTATAGGCAACCATTGATTTTGGTTGCAATATGCATTATTGACACGAACTTTATGCGTTGCATTACCATATAATTTATTGCAACCAACAATTGTTTGTTGCATGTGTCCTCTACTATCACCAACACAAATTCGTTGCAACCTACATATATTACCTCGAAGACTAGTTTGTTGCATTACCCTATCATCTATTGCCACCAACAAATCTTTGTTGCATGTGACCTCTATTACCACCAACACAAATTCGTTGCAACCTACATATATTACCTCGAAGACTTGTTTGTTGCATTACCATATCATCTATTGCCATCAACAAATGTTTGTTGCATGTGACCTCTATTACTACCAACACAAATTCGTTGCAATCTACGTATATTACCTCAAAGTCTAGTTCATTGCATTACCATATCATCTATTGCCACCATATATGATATGTTGCAAAAGCACTTTAATGCAATATATCACACTTTGTGGTAATATGACCATATGCCCACGTAGTATTGGAGTGGCAATACTTTTCTATGGCAACACATTCATTCGTGGCAATCATGAAATATTGCAGCCAAGTGTTTCGTCTCAATAGAACCTTAGGCAACCAATCTAATCGTTGCAATATTTGTTCATGCAACCAACTATTGGTTGCATTAGGCTTTTTTGTTCATTGCAATAGCAAAGTCTTTTGCAACGCCACATAAGTGTGGTTGCCTGAGGCTATTGCACCGTTCCAACTGCAACCATCTGTCGACCACCAGACTTAGATGCAATTGATTCCAGTTACAACCAAAAAAGCCATATTGCAACCAAATATAGGTGTTGTCCAAGACCTGATTCCTAGTAGTGATATGAAGACATACTACTTGAACAGAACTGTCCTGAGGAGACCGTAGCACCGAGTCAGGTGTGTAGAGAGAAGATAGTTATACATGAAGAAGAAGCGCCACCGGAACCACCGACTACGCCATCCAGCAAATCCTAGGACGACTGAGAAAATGGAGAGTCCCGTTCGGAGGACTTAAAAACACCGAACGCCTTGCCAAGAGGTAAACTTGGTAATTATCCATTCCCTTTCAATTATTTAAAATAGTTTTCTTAGTTAATCAGGTTCATATCATCTTGAAAAGAAAATAAAAATGTTAAAAAATAGTAAGCCCCATGTGAGTATGCTCATGGCATAAAACCCATAAGTACATTCACTGTGGTGGCATAAAAATGAAATAAATATATTCCTGTCCTATAAAAATAAAATTATAAAAATAAATTTATGATCCTACTAAAGAGAGTAACATTTATTGAGGAGGCTCAACATGAGAAAGGCTAGATATTTATGCTAACACTTAACTAGTTCCACAAAGCTTTGTTGTCTATTGGAGCTCCACAGAATTCAAGGATCAAAGAAGACTAGCAGAGGGAGGACATCCTACTCGCTGTCAGGGCGCTGCCGACATTCGAATACACCTCCGCCACGTGCTAGCTACAACAGAATAAATTACGTCAAAATCTAGCTTGGGGGAGAGCACCCCCATTTATCCAGCTAAGTGTTTCTACTCGCATTATACTCAAATAATAAAAAGATGCATAATCATGAAAACCCAAATAAAAATTTTGTTCTTATATATATCTTTGCTTAGTTTGCTAAATAAATAAATAAATAAAGATCGCTATGAACCCTCATGATAAGCTCTCACATGGAAATAATGAATAGTTGATCTGCCATGACTAGTTCTCAAAATTGAAATCTCTCTCAAGTTTAGGCATGACTGTTATTAATTAAGATTTGCTCTAAACCTGAACTTGTGGGAAGAGTACTTGATCTAAAGTCTAAGTCGTTAACGGATATGATATGGGAAGGTTGAGCTGCTGTTTATCTGTTCCTAGAGATGCTAGAATTCTGGAGAATTTTATCTTTGAAAATCTTTAAAATGTTGCATGATGAGTTCCTGTATGATGAGAGTTTAAATTCCTACCACAGCCATATATACATGCTTATTAGACTATGAACCACACATTTACTTTTTACTGCTTATGAGCATTGAGTGTGGTCAAGCTGTGTAGACCCTTAGGAGCTTGCCATGTGGTTAAATCAAGATTCACTTGCACGTTCACTCACACATGCTACTTCTACTCCAGAAGTACCATCCACATATATCCATCCATTTCCATCTCTAGAACCACCCAAAAATATTCTACTCCTAATCTGGGAGAGAATAGCCAAAAACATTCTCCTATTTCTGTTTTTCCCTGTGAAATAAATGCTCAAGTTATCTTGGTTACTACCACTTGCTATATTATTTCAGGAGATGAGTGCTCTAAAAAAAGAAAAAAAAGAGAGAAAAAAAGAGATACGAGGAAATAAAAAGGGGCAAGTGCCCGGAACCTCGAAAGAAAGAAAAAGTGAGACGAGAGGTAAAAATGGACAAGTGTCCGACAGTAGAATTAGGGGTACAAGATACCCACGTGAGAGAAAAATAAAATATAGAGCATCTCATTCTCCTCAAAAAGTTTCAAAAGAGCAAGAAAGGTATGTATCCCCTCAAAAGAGCACAAGTAGAATTAGACTTTCACCATTGTTATTACCATCATCACCATACATCATTCATTCGCCACACATGCACATCTTGATTTGACTTATGGACTTGTTCTTCTGGATCCATGGTTTGACTATGCAATAAATGTCTTGTAAGTATGTATTAGCTGTCTCCCACCTATGAGCTCCAGATATCAAAACCTTATTAGAGTAGGGTGAGAGAGAAGGCAATGCACTATGCTTCATACCACAAATACCACATACTTTGAGAGAAGGCATATACCATCACTGTCTTGGTAAGGATCCAGAAATACCACAAAAGAGAGACTAGAGAGAGTCATACAAGGAATCTTTGAGTTTTATTTGAAAATCTACAAAAACTCCAGAGCTATAGTTAATTGAAGAACAAGAGACATGGTGCTTGACGAGACCGTTCTATCTTTTAACTGCTCAAGACACAGGTGACGGTTGCAAGCCCCATGGTGGAAGGTAATATGAGTAAGTTTAAATCTTAACAGTTTATCCTAACCCAGAGATGAGATCTTGTTTGAACGCATGTGTATCTTTAAGGCATGAAACCACTGCAGAAACTCTTGAGTTCATCTTTGCTCAGGGACGAGCAAAGGTTAAGCTTGGGGGAGCTTGTTGACGGTCCTTAATGCTCACATTTAACCATCAACTAATCATAGAAAAGGATCCAAATGCAACTAACACCCAGACTTAGGGTTTTATCTCACAGAATTCCACGAGTTTTGGTGTCTGTCTATTTCTGCAGGGGGTTATCAGGAAATACGGAGGAAAGGCCCACACGTCGGGTTTACATAGACATATTAACGTGCCGCGTAATTTTCTATCATCTAGAAGGCTCCAGAAGCCATGGGAACGAAGCGGAGGCCGAGAGGGCTCAGGCACAGGGCGCCCACCCTAGTCCTGAGGGCGCCTGCCCTGCTACAGTGCTCAATCAGAGTCCAATTCGGGGACAACGCTCCACCGACCTAAAGGATCAAGGAAAACCATGCGATTAATGTCGGTTTGATCCAACGGCCCAGATTCATCTGAAAAGACTATATAAGAAAGGCCCCCTGGCCCCTGGAGATCATACCTCTTCTACAGAATCATAGTTAGGGTTTCAATTCTTCATCCAAGTAGAGAGGATCCCTCTAGTTCATCTAGTTCTAGTTCTAGTTCCTCTAGTTCTAGTTCTAGTTAGTTCTAGTTGTAATCTAGAAAATAGGGAGAGAGAAGAGGAGAGCGGAGGAGGAGGAGCCGGATCTGTCGGATCTTCCTCAACATTGTACTTTTGCAGCAACTGGTTCGTTCTTCATCGTTCTCTAGGTTCTTCAATTCATAATTCCTGAGTTCTTTAATTACTTTTATTTACATTCAAGTTATTTATTGGATTCCCGTTTGAATCAAGTGCTCTAATCTTTGAAACATTAGAGTAGTAATTAATAGATTAGACGAGGTGTTTAGTCTTGCAATTACCTAGAATTGCACCCAATCCTGCGAATTGTTGTGGTAGCCCTAGGGTAGTGACAGCCCTAACGGTCGACGTATTCCACCACGTTCGGATCGGTGTTTGTAGGACCGTAGTCGGAGCTTCCTAGCCCGCTTCTCATCTCTTTCTGTGGTTAGTGTTCTGATGTCCCGAAATAGATAACCTTGAAGTAATTCTTGATTCTTAGATCAACTAGAGAACTCTCAGGAAACTTCCTCTCTTCCCACCAAAAATAATTATATAGTTATCCTTGGGCGATCTTGATTCTTATTTAGTACACTCACGTTCTCTGTGGAAAATCGACACTCTGGAATTCTCCCGGGTGAAAGCTACATCGGTATCCGTGCGCTTGCGGATTTTTCTGTTTGCGTTTAAAATACCCAACAGTTGTCGGGGTGGCGTCCTGGACGAGCAGTGCCTCATTGTTTGGCTTGTCGACCAGGTCCGTTCTGATGCTAGGTTTGTCAATGTCTTGGATGAAGACGCCTTGTGGAATCTGGGCCTCGGATGATCCTATCTTTTACAGCGCATCTGCTGTTTGATTCTTGTTCCGGACCACATGTATGTACTCTATTCCATAAAAATTGGCTTCCCATTTGCGGATCTCCTTGCAATACAAATCCATTTTCTCATGATTCGTGTCCCACTCCTTATTTAGATGGTTAATGACTAGGGCGGAGTCGTCGTGGACATAAAGGTGCTTGAACCCTAGTTCCACGGCCAATCGAATGCCATGCAAGCAAGCTTCGTACTCAGCGACCTTGTTAGACGCCTGGAAGAGGATTCTAAGGACGTAGCTTAGTTTATCCTTGTTTGGTGAAACGAAAAGGATCCCAGCACCAGCACCGTTTGTAACAGAACCGCCCAAATTATAAGAGATTAAGCCCAATGGTGACCATTTACATAGTCAAACCAGCAAGCTTAAGCCCATATAATCCCGGTAGTCCGTGAAATCTCGAGGGATTTCAAACCACAAATGGTACATATAGCCAAGATCGTAAAAAGTTCAGCGGTCACCATTCACAGTTACATCCAGTTCATAACATTCATCACATACATCAGAGTTACTTAAAGTTATTACAAACCAAGTTCTCAAGTAGCGGAAGCTTCATAGTTTGAAAGTAACACACATACATTTAGTCTAATACAGTGCCATAGTTGATCATTCCCACAAAAGCAAAAGAGGAGGTAGAGTGACCATCGCCCTTGGTCTAGTCATCACCCATCGCTGGGTACAGGCAGAGGATGCAATAACCATAGTACATTTGCCCATCTGCAAAATAACATGGGAATAGAACCCTGAGTACGAGAATGTCCTCAGCTAGACTTACCCGTCATAAACCAAAATAAAGACTCTTCAAGGATCATGAAGGCTGTATAGTGGGGTAGCTGAGACTTTTTGCGAAAAAGCATTACTCACTAGATGTACATCCTAACAGTACTCTCTTTTCTTTTAATTAGCTCAGGTTAGGTATTATTACCTATCATCTAGATTTGCACCTGTACTATTTCAAACAAGTGTAGTAATATGATGGTACCTCATCATAGCATTCATAAATCTTTTGTCATCATAAACCAAGTGTTCCATAGTCCTTACTACGAGGACGAAGCTCATGCCAAGTGCTCACTATCTAGGAGCGATGGCGATTCGAATCGATTTCTAACCAGCTGGCGAGTTTATTCCCCACACAAACCACACTCACTGATCAAGTGAGCTACAGATCACCGTATTACACTATCCAGGACCAAATCGCGGGTTCGGCAGGCACCGCCAGTACCCGAGGACCGTTTCGGCGACCGAGGTATCCAAGGTATACTAAGGTTGCGCGCCGCGCCCTCGTCGTTCTCCTCAACCATCACCAATACAGCGCATGACGGCTCGACTCCCGGCCCGGATAGTGCTCAGGCTTCGCGGTCAGAACGACTTATCCTTCCAGCTAAGTGTGGGGCATGCATTCAACATGACAAGAGGGCCGTCAACGATCGGTCTTTAATCGACACAGGCAGGGGCACTACGGTCAACTCCACCATAAGACCCTGCCCGGTCTCAAATTCATTCCCACACTTGGTTACTTTTCCTCAAAGCATTATCAGCTAAACAAACAGGTGCCCACCTATATCTCGCAGGTGACAGAAAATCACCCGACTTCTACCGTACTAAGCACACTAAGCAACAGACTCCGAGCCTATCTTCATAGGACAAGGTAGATAAACAAGTGGTGATATCAAGGAGTATATATGCATCAACGGTATCAAGCAATTCCTATCACTTAAATGCAACATAGAAGAACAAGCAAAATATACTAATTAAGTTAGCGAGAATAAGGAGACTTAGAATACTCCGGGGCTTGCCTTTCTCAAACGTGCTCGGCTTGTGGTCCGGGCACTCCTGCAACTCTTCTCCGGGCTCTTGTCCTCCCAGAAGTTCCTGCTCCTGGGTCTCCTCCTGCTCCTCGGGTCCCACCTCGTTCTCCTACGAGCCTGTATGATGCACGTGTGCTCATGAGTGGAGTGCGAGACGCCCGGGGTGCAATGCTTATGCAAGTGGTTACCAGATGATCATGACATGGTGCATATATGACATAGGTGGTTATTTCTACAAGGTAGTCAACATCATCCAAGAACATGTACTCAAATTAAGCAACTATTGCATTCTCTTCTACAAGTTGCCTTTATGGTTAACCAGCAAGCTAACATGATGCTTCAAAGATACACCAAACAACCTTTTATTATATTTAATTTAAGCACAACAATTCATAATTTATTTAATCACTATTGGACCTACAAAAGTAGCATATGTTTCTGTTTATCAGTAAATTCCACACAAATTACAGCAGATCACCAATCAACCATAAAGTCTACCCTAAATTTCTCATAATATTTGTACACTTATTTTAGGCTACAAAAATTACAAGGTTATTCAATATAATTAGGTACAAATACCCTACTGTTGACCAAGTGTCAAACAAGAGATTTCAAAATTTTATAAATTACTTATCAACAAAAGAAACATCCCCAAAAATTTCCAGATTAACTACATGATCCATTTATTTATTAAAAATCATAAACCACTGCCATGCAAGCATTTAAATCAATATCAATCAATTTATACAGCAAATAATAGGTAACATATTTTTCCCAGAGACTAATCATCCATGCAGAGCCAACAAAACAGGTTTCATATTTTTCTGAGTTATATTTTAATTACTATGCATTTTCCAATTTTTAGCAAAAACATAGATTAAATATAATTGTACAGAAAAGTTGTTCAAACATAACATGCAACCATACCAAACTATAGATCTAAAATTATAGAACTCACCAAAATTTATTTCATCATTTTTGGAGCCATGGATCTCAAGATATAGATTTTACAAGATTTAAAACATTTCTGAGAAATCATTTTCTGAAATTCTTTTCAAATCCACCCCCGGGACCCAGCTAGGTGCACCCGGTGCAGTGCACCCACGGTCGCTGACGAGCGGGACCCGCCTGCCAGCCGGGCCCGCTGGCCAGAGCGCAGAGAGGGGAGAACTCCGGCGAGCCGGAGCTCACCGCCGGCGACCTCTTTCGGCGAACCAAATGACCCTACACGTTCTACGGCTCAACGCGAACTCGGCGAACCCTTTTGCGCGGCCTGAAACGGACCGGAGCAAGCTCGCCACCGGCCATGGCGGAACAGCGGCGCTGCTCGCCGTGGTTCGGCCACCTCGCGGCGGTAGAGCGTGCGCTAACGGCCGGGATGGGTGCGCAAAGCTAAGGCGGAGCTAACGCGACCAAAGACGCAAGAAATGGCGGAGAGGAGAGGGAGAACCATGCGGACCGAGGGGTCGCCGGAGCTCCGACTCGCTCCGGTGAGCTCTACCAGACGCGCGAGACTCACCGAGCGCGGTTGAGCGCGAGCACGAGGTGCGGCAGGACGAGGCAGAGCCGTCGGTGGTCGCGGAGGGGAGGTGTAATAGAACCGTCCAATTTATAAGAATTCAAGTGAATTAGCAACCACAGAGGCAGTCAAGCCAATGCACTTGAATCCATATAAACCCGGTAGTCCGACGAAATCTCAAAAGACCTCGATTCAACCAACATACAACCAAGATCGTACATGATCAAGCATCACCATCACAGATTTACAAACATTCATCAAAGAACATAGTTTTACATCACATCAGAGTTTAAAAGTGGTTATAACAAACCAGAGTAGTAGCAGAAACAAAGTAGTTTTAAAACAACACAACTCAGTTTATATTACATGCCAGTTCCATGGTCAAACCCAACAAAAGCACAACCGAAGATAAAGAAGGTGATCGCGCCCATGATCTATTCATCGTCCGCAGCCGGCAGTTAGCGTAGTAACCGTGATACACGACATCATCTGCAACAGAGGTAAATAAAACCCTGAGTACGAGAATGTACTCAGCTTGACTTACCCGTCATAAACCAGAAATAAAGTGACACCAAGGAGTATGCAAGGCTGATTTGGTGGACTGGTTTAACTCACCTTTTTGCATAAAAAGCCTTTGTTGTAAGTAACCCATTTAACAATGTTTCAGCAGCAGGTTTATTACTTAACATCTATCCACTAGATTAGCACCTGTTCTAAGCATACACTTGAGTATTTAAGCATTACAATAATAACCATATCCGGATTATCACTTAGCTATCCACATTCTCATCATAACCATTAAGTTTATTTAGTGAGTTCTACGTGTGACTGCCCGTGCCAAGTTCTCACTATCCGGGAGAGACGGCGATTCGAATCGATTCCTATCCAGCTGGAGGGTTATTCCAAGCACTCACCCAAGCATACTTCATGAGGGCAGCTCGGATCACTTTTAGCACAACTCCGGACCAATTCGCGGGTCCGTACGGCGCCGCACCCCCAGGGACCGCCAATCTGCCAGGGTCAGGACTCTAAGCTGACACCTCGGTCTTACGCTATTGACTCCCCGCACATCCTTACTACCAACCGGGGTGCGCACTTTAACCAGATCGGGGTATCCGGCCGGAGATGCACTCGTAGGCTTCGCGGTCGGAACGACTTATCCGGCCAGCTAAGTGTTAGGCATGCGTTCAATATGACATGAGTACGTTACATCAATCAGTCCTTAATCGACACAGACGGGGATAGATTCACACCCAAGACCTCCATGCCTTGTTGCTGCACTATCGTCATCCCGCCCGGTCTCAAGTTCATTATTAGCACATGGTTATTTCCACGATAGCAAATATAACCAACCGTGATCATCATCCACCTAACTCTCGCAGGTGACAGGAAATCACCCGGCTTCTACCGAGCTAAGCATGGCGCTGAACATGATAATAAAATAGTAGGAGGCTTATAATGCTCCGGGGCTTGCCTTCGACGTAGGTGGACGGACGATGGTCGGGACACTCCGGCAAGTCCTCCTCCTCCTCAGCTCCTTGAGGTGGCTCCCCTTGTTGACCTTCCGGCTCCGGCAGCTTGAATTCCAACACGGTCATGCCCTTGGGTACACCTATGTATGCATGACAAGGAGATAAATATAGAGAATGCACATATGATGCATAATGAAGAGCCAAAGGAACATAAACAAGGTATAATATGAGCGTAAACTCCTAAGATTAAGTGAATCATGGAATAACAAGTAAGTGCATACTTCTTCTTTGGTAGAGAGGCTAACTAGACAGGTTAACAACCCTAGCTACTCCTACTCAGTCACTGGTTTTGTAGACAGACCAACTTGTCACAAGTTTCAGCTATAACTTAAGCATCATCTGGCCAAACTAAGCAAGTAGATACTTTCTGGAAAGCTTAGTAAATTTTCTACAATTTACTTTTAGACATCACAGAGTGATTCCCAACCGAAATATGCTAAAACATACAAAGTTGGCTTGCTGTCCTGGAAAATCCAGAGAGCAAGCACTTTGCAGCAGCTATTTGTAACGTGCATAACTTTCAGACTACTCAACCAAATGTCATGAAACTTGGACACGAAGTAGATAAGCAAGTTAGCTACAAGTTTGTTGTAGACAAGTTTCCCAGAAAACATTATCTTTAATTAGTTCTTAAGCAATTGCTATCAGCTACCCAGAGTTGCTCTAGGAAAGGCATAAATAGCAAAAATAATATTTTGCACATAACAAGAATGTATCAAAGGGTCAATCCAATTGCACCAGTAGGTAGAACATGTCTAAGAAGCACTAGAAAACATCATGGCAATGTCTAAACTTATTTCTATCATCACCTTTTCCATTTATTTAGTTATTAAGGTGATTTAATGATCATGCATTCCAAGTGCTCTAAGAATTCTAAGAAAATTACAGCAAGCTACGTATGCTAACACAAATTTACTGTAACATTTTCAGGGCAATTGCACATACAGATTGTGAGATACAAAAATAACAAGCTAACAAAGGCATGCAAGGCATAAATGTGAAACCCTATCAAAATGTGTCAAACAACAGATTTCAGATTTTTCCTAGCTTTGTTTACACATGAGTACAACACTCAGCAAGTTTCACCACCAAAGGAGTCATAAATTATTTATTAAAAATACCACAAGAAACTCCTATTTAAACAAGAAATAATTATAAATTCACAGTCAGGCTTCCACAAAACATGATAAATTTATCAGAGCTTATTCATATCATAAGTAACAACACCCTAAATTTTCAAGGCCAACAGATCAACAGATCTTAAGATATAAATTCCTCCTAATAAATCAAGATTAAATTATATATATTTATTTCTGCAAAAACATGGCATGTTTTATATTTTTATTAAAAACTAGACTCATACTGGAACCTAGCAAAATTGGAACCATGACATTTGGATCTATAAAACTCGAGATATGAATTTTACAAAAACAGAACAGACTCTGCTACACAGTGAATCAGAGGTGAGAGGGAGAGAGACTGACACCCGGGACCCACGCGACAGAGAGAGACAGGGGAGACGCTCGTCGCCGGCGACCTCGACGACGGCGAGGTCTCGGTCGGATCCAAGGGCATCTACGTGTTCCTCTCATCAAGGCGGACTCAGTGACCTACTTTACCCGCGCTCTACTGGACCCTAGGGTGCTCGCCGTCGGGAATGGCGGAGCGGCGGTGCTGCGCGGCGTTACGCCGGCGAACCTAGGCATCGGCGACGCAGTAGAGGTTGTGGACGAGCAAGAGCGACTCAAGGCGAAACTATAGGAAGAAGAATCACGGCCAGAGGTGAACCAGAGAGGTCTGGCCACGTTGCCGGTGAGCTCGGGCAGAACTCCAGCGAGGGAGAACGGCTCGGAGCTCGGCAATGCCGCCTCACCTGTGCTCGTCAGTGGCCAAGGAGGTGACGCCGAGGTAGAGGAAGCTTTGGCGGAGCTTTTGGCGGGCTGGCTTGGCCGGAGACGCGGTGGAACGGCCGGAAGAGCTCGCCGAAGCGCGGCAGAGCTCGCCGAGGACGAAGGCAGACGCAATGTGGCGCTCTGAGCGAGTGGAGGTCACGTCTGAGGCATCCACCAGGTGCGTGGCGTCTTGTGGACGACGTCGGGGCTGACAGGAGGGACCGTTGATGGCGTACGGCCGACAGGTGGCCGGACACGCGGCGGCGGACGAGTTCTGTCCGAACTGAATCGGGCGATTCAGTCGCCATGGCCAGTGACTGAAGCTCGATCTTTGCCAACGTTTTACTCACGTCTCACTCGATGGATTTGGCTCAAACTTGATCCTTTGGTTAGAGCTACACGAGATCTATAAGTTTGCTTACAGGATTCAAGTCTAATTCGGTCTGGATTTCAAACTACAACGCTCCCAACAACCCTACCTCGAAACTGTGTCATGCAAGACTTAGCCAAATTCGGCTGTGTGAAATCACCCCTGATTTTTGGCTTGTGAGCAAATTTTGGATGTGTTCCAACCTTTTTCGTAAAAAGTCATCAACATAACTTTTGTAGCTTATGAAATTCTCTACAACTTTGTTTCATGTGTCATTTACATGCAAAGTTTCTAACATCAGTTTCATAAAACATCTTTGGAAGGAGGTCTAGGGGGTCGATTAGGTCAATCTAGGGTTAACCATGACTTGGAGACATTTTTGGATAAAACCTTCAACATGAACTTTGTTCAAAATGATGTTCTAAACATAATTAAAGTATTTTGGAAGACAACATACACTTGTATGCATTGGTCACCCACTAAGGTCACTCCAAACAAGTCACACAACAATTTTAACCATACATGGTATACATAAGAGGACATGTGATCATGATGGATGCTTATGAATGAGCATGATGATGCTTATGTTGATGCAATGCTCACGGTTAACATGCAAGCTAACACTAGGAGTGTTACAGGAGGGAGAAGGCCGGAGCGGGCAGAGAGAGGAGCTCCGAGCGTCGGCGGCGATGGCGCACGGCGGAGCTGCTGCTGCTGCGCGCGAGCGAGAGAAAGGGCGAGAGCGCGAGCGGAGAGGCACAAATGGTAGCGGGGACGGAGGTGGACGCGCCGGGCGCTCCTGGTGGCCGACCAGGGCGCGTCTAGGCTGCCGCATGCTTCCCACGCGGTGGCCGAGCTCTGCCGGCACGCCACGGCGGCACGGCACGGGCGCGGGGAAGGGGACGAGCGCAGGCGGGCTGGGCCGGCTTCGGCCAGTGGGCCAGAAGTGAGGTCGCGGCCTGCTAGCGCCCCCCTTTCCTTTTTCTATTTTTTTTGAATTTCTTTTCTCAATTCTTTTTCTAAATTCATTTGGACTATTTTAAAACCCTTTTCACCTTTTGCTCCCAAAACAAATGTTGTTCTAAATAAAGAGTTCTACAACTTTGTTTCAAGTTGTAATTCCAAATTCCCCATAGAATTTGAATTATCACTTAAAACTAGTTCTAGGTTTTCAAATAAATTCATTTTAGGGAATTTTGTATAAAATCCATTTTTCAATTTCTATAGCTCCAAAAATTTCACAAAATTACTCTTAATTCTTCTAACACATATTTCAACTTATTTTAGGCATCACAAGGATTTTTGGAACAAGCATACTATTTTTATCATATTTAATTCACATAAATTAAGCACATAAAATCACACTTGAATGAATGGCATGCTCATGTGATGCTATGCTTGATGAGAATGCTTATGGATGGGTTTATGAGACTAAGTGCATGCTTAACACCTAGGGTGTTACACCGTTGATGTTTAGGGACCCATCAAAGAACATTAACCAGTGGTCGGAGATATCTAGAGCGGGCGGTGCGTTGAGATCTGTCCACTCTGTGATGAAGTCGACCAGTGTTTGAGACTTGATGGTTGTACGACTCTAAAATCCAATGAAAAGGGGCATAATTCCATAGCACATTTTATAATTCTACCGCTGGCGTCCTTGCTGCGCAAGATGTCCCCCAGCGGAAAGCTTGTAGTTACTATGATGCGATGGCCGTCGATGTAATGTTTCAACTTCCTAGAAGTGATTAGGATGGCGTAGATTAACATTTGTATCTGGGGGTATCTGGTCTTAGACTCATTTAGGACTTCACTTATGAAGTACACTGGTCGTTGGACTTTGTAGACGTGGCCTGGTTCATCCCGCTCCACTACGAGCACTGTGGAGATGACCCGGTCGGTTGCCTCTATATAGAGAAGCAGATCCTCGTTAGGTTGAGGCGCGGTGAGAACAGGAGGTGAAGTGAGGAAAGTCTTGAGCTGCGCGAATGCAGCGTCAGCTTCCTCTGTCCTGGAGAATTTTTCTGATGCTTTTAGTAGTTTGAAGAAGGGGAGCCCTTTCTCTCCCAGTCTAGAGATGAACCGGCTAAGAGCGCCATGCATCCCGTGAGCTTCTGGACGTCTTTTATGTTTTTGGGTGGTCGCATATCGAGCACCGCCTTGACTTTTGAAGGATTCGGTCATATGCCGTCGCGACTAACGGCGTTACTGAGCAGTATGCTGGAGGGAACCCCGAAGATGCACTTTTTGGGGTTAAGCTTCCATTTGTATTTGTTTAGCGCTTTAAAGGTGTGGTCTAAATTGTCGATCAGAGTGCTAGCGTCTCTGGTTTTGACGACAACGACATCGACATAGGCCTCGACAATAAGGTCGTCACGTATCTCGTCGTGGAGGCACTGCTGAATAGCGCGTTGATAGGTGGCTCCGACATTCTTTAGTCCGAAGGACATGGTGGTATAGCAATATGCACCAAAGGGAGTGATGAAGGAGGTTTTAATCTGGTTGTCCTCTTTTAATGAGATCTGGTATTAACCAGAGTAACAATCAAGAAAAGAGAGTAATTCGCATCCGGCCGTTGAATCGACTACCTCGTCTATGCGGGGAGACCAAAAGGATCTTTAGGACAGTGTTTATTGAGATCGGTGTAATCAACGCACATTCTCCATTCATTATTCTTCTTTCTTACAAGGACTGGATTGGCAAGCCAATCGGGGTGATACACTTCTTGAATAAACTCAGCTGCTAAAAGCCGTGTAACTTCTGTCCTAATAGCCTCTTTTTTGTCACGAGCGAACCATCGTAGCTTCTGCTTCATTGGCCTTGTGGTCTTCGAGACGTTTAAGGAGTGCTCGATCAGGCTTTGTGGGACACCGGGCATGTCTGCGGGTTTCCATACGAAAACACTTATGTTGTCCCTTAGAAACCTGATGAGCGCGTCTTCCTATTTGGCGTCCAGATTGGGTCCGATGAGAGCCGTTTTCTCTAGGCTGCCGTCGACCAGCTAGACCTCCTTGTGTTCCTTGGACTTGGCGCTCTTTCTTGGGGTCTGCTGCTCAGGTAGCTTGAGCTGGTCGGATGAGACTTGTGCTGCTTGGGATACCGTTTCTGCCATCTGAATTGAGAGGTCGATTGCTTTGGTGATCTTGAAGCTTTCCTCCTCGTAGGTGTATGCTGTGTAGACGTTGCCTCTAATGGATAGGACACCCTTCTCGGTTGGCATCTCGAGGACCAAGTACGAATAGTGTGGAACTGCCATGAACTTGGTGAGACAAGGACGACCCAAAATGGCGTGGTAGGTTCCATCAAAGTCGGCGACCACGAAGTTTACAGATTCTGTACGAAAGAGGTCTGGTGTTCTGAATTGGACGGGTAGCGTTATTTGGCCAAGGGGTATTGAGCTTTGGCCTGGTAGGATGCCACAGAACTGGGCTTCATATGGTGTCAACTGCGCTGGGGTTAGCTTGAGAGCAGGCAAGCTGTTGCAAAACAGGATGTCGATGGAGCTGCCGCCATCTACGAGCACACGCTCGAATCGGACACTATTGATGCATGGGTCTAGGATCAATAGAAAACGTCCTAGTTCTAGAATGGCAGCCCATTGGTCCTGTCTGCTGAAGGAGATCTCTCGGTGTGACCACGAGGGGAACTTAGGATCGGTGATCGAACCGTCGGAGCTGTCCACATTTAGGCAAGCCCTCTTGAGAAGTTTCCTTTCCTATTTTGACTCGATTGAGACCTTCCCTCCAAAAATGGAGTGAACTAGGTCTCTCGGGTTGACGTATTGATGTCATGGGTCCCTGTCCTGGTCATCATCCTCATCTTCTTGGTTGTGTCTGTCATGTTTCCCAGTAGTTTTGGCGGCATCTCCCTGAGCGTCCCGCTGTGTATAGATGTTTTTGAGGACGCGACATTCTTCCATCGTGTGGTTAGACTTGGGATGAAGTTGGCATGGTCCTTTCAAGGTCTTGTTGTAGTCTTCCTAATAATCTCGTTGCCCGTTGGAGCACTTGACTGTGTTCACCTCGTGATCGTTGTCACGAGGTCGCTTGCCTCTGAAGTCATCGCGGTTGTCATGGGGCCTATCCCGTCCTTCTCGGTGGTCGCAGTTATCGTCTCACTGAGGGTTTTGGTTGTCAAAACTACCACGGCTGTCGTCCCATCGGGGAGGCTGCTCGACTCCTCAGACGTCTTCTCTGATGAGCTTTTCTACGTCATCGGCGTTGGCGTAATTTTTGGCTGTGGTGAGGAGTTCAGCAACCGTGGTTGGCCTTTTGCGCAGTAGCTTGCTTCGCAGAGCTTCGTTAAAGCGGAGACCTTTAATGAAAGCCAAAATGGCCTCATCATGGGAGATCTTTGGGATCTTGAGGCGCATATCCGAGAAACGTCGGATGTAATCACACAAGGGTTCGTTTTTCCGGTCCCTTATTATTGACGGTCCTTAAGTACCAAATATAATAAGCAAATAAACAAAGAAAAGGATCCAAATACAACCAACATCTAAACTTAGGGTTTTATCTGACAGAATTCCACAAGTTTTGGTGTTTGTCTATTTCTGCAGGGCATTATCAGGAAATATGGAGGAAAGGCCCACATGTCGGGTTTACATAGAGATATGAACGTGCCGCGCAATTTTCCATCATCTAGAAGACTCCAGAAGCCACGAGAACGAACGGGAGGCCGAGCGGGCTCAGAGGCAGGGTGCCCGCCCTCCCCCTTGGGCGCCCGCCCTGTCCCGGAGTCCAATCAGGACTCTCTTCGGGGATTATGCTCCACCGACCTAAAGGATCAAGAATAACCGTTCAATCAATGTCGGTTTGATCCGACGGCCCAGATTCACTTGAGGGGACTATATAAGCAGACCCCCTGGCCCTAGAGGAGGCACCCCTTGATCATTATTCATTATTCATAGATAGAGCAAAAGCTAGGGTTTGGAGATGAGAGCTCTCCTCTCTTCTCTAAACTAGAGTAGATCTAGATAGTAGCGAGATGGAGAGCGAGGGAGGATTGGAGGAGAGGCCGGCCTGTCGTTTCTTCCTCCGGTTGTACTTCGCCATGATCAAGCTCTAATCAAGCTTGCTCATGGGATGACTCTGGTAATCTACTTCTAATTCATTATGCAATTACTAATCATGTATGTTTTGGTTCACAACTCTTTTGAGTACTTCTAATCTTTACGACCCTATAGGTTAGAGTTGTAGTATAGGTGTAAGCGTGGTGCTTAGACCTAGATTACTTGTGGATATCCTCTGTCTAGCTGGATCGTGTGGTAGGCCACGTAGGTGACAGTTACGTTGGTCCCCTATAGTCCACCTCTTGTTAGCAGGACGGGTAGGGTTTATCGGCCTATGGATAAGCATCCTTTGTGGTGTATTCTTATCACGTGGTTCGTCCCAGACATAGACATACCCATTTGAAGTAGAGAAACCATAGTTATCCTCTATATTCTGCTACCATCGCCCATATACTAGATTGCTCTACTCTCTATTCCTATATTATCACCCATTGTTATCTTACCTTTAATATTGTTCTTATTCAATTCTACCATCTTTCCTATTTACACTTATCTATCTATCTTGGTTAAGTTAGAGCGTAGTTGGTTCTCCCGTTTCCCTGTGGGTACGATAAAACTTTTAACCGGGTAAAAGCTACAACGGTATCCGTGCGCTGGCGGATTTATCTGTGTGCGTATAAATACTATAGTACATTCTAGTGCCATGCTGGGGATGACAACCTAGTATTCAAGTGGTGTTAGCAAGTGTCAACAAGCATTTTTGGCGCCGTTGCCGAGGAGACGGTTGCTGAGTTGATTGCGAACTAGATTAATCATTTTCTAAAAAAATAAAAATAAAAATATATTTTTCCTTTTATCCTTTGCCTCATCTCTGCTATTCTTTCTTCTTATCTAATCCTTGATTTCTGGCCTATCATGAATGCAAACATGTCTATCTATCAGTTTCATAGACCTACGGGCACACATCTCGAACCACCAAAATCTTCAAAGCCTATCATAGCATCTAGTTTTGAGACAGACCCCGAATACATAGAATTTGTTCAAAACAACCTTTCTCAGAAGAAAGTGAGGAAAACCCATACACCCACCTAAGAGAGTTTTATCGAGTCTGTGACCTCCTTCGCATAGAAGGCATGTCCGATGAGACCCTTAAAGCTCTTTCCGTTCTCTTTAATAGGAAAAGCTAGACATTGGTATAAACTCAAAGTAGGGAGTGTTCATGGAGATTGGAAGGAGTTACATAATAGTTTTCTTTTAATATATTTTCCAATCTCTAAAGTGGCGGAACTTCGGCGTGAGATTATTTCTTTTAGACAACTGGAAGAAGAATCTCTTGGCAAATCATGGGACTGCTTTATTAACCTTACTCTCACTGGCCCAAAGATTTCTATTCCACAAGAAGTTCTTCTAATTCACTTTTTTGAGGGCCTTAGTATGGAAAATAAGCAAACATGGAATACAGCCTCTGGAGGATCTTTCCACCACCTATCTGCTAGTGAAGCTTGGAATTTGATTGATTTAATGAGCAGAAAGTCTCCTAACATTTATATCCCTGAGAAAGAGAAAGAACCAGTTCCTAGACAAGAAGAAGAAATTTCAATAGACAGATCACAACCACTTCAATCCCAAACTTTAGCTATCGATCCTAAACCATCAGTACCCCAAAATTCTCCAAGGGAGGAAGGAATTCCGACCTTAATTCTTTCAGATACTGACGGTTTAGACTTCTCGTTCCATAAGAAACTTTCAAGCATAGATAATTCAAATCCTTACAATGATGATTCTCTTAGAGAATGTCCTGGTTCCTATAGTGAAGAAGTCGAGGATGACATATCAAGTGAAGGAGAGCTAAGACATATAGAAAATTCTAACACCTCCCCTTTCCTGATCACAAGTTCTAAATGGCTAGAATGTGTAGAACGGATGGATAAGGAAGAAGCCTTAATGGATTCTGACTTTGGCTCAATTTCAAATGGTGAGTTCTTGACTCCCTTTGAAGATGAGATTCATCCAACTATATAAGAGGACATAGGTGAGACCAATCCAGGAGAAATTCTGAACATTCAAATTGGAGACGAAGATAACATTAATGAGCATGGAATTTATTTCATAGCCACTTCGTTTACTCCATGCTCATATGCAACATCTTCCCAATCTATTGGTCTCTCCAACATCACCACATTTGAGATCTCCAACCCCCTCTTCCTTTCTATTTATAAAAACTTTAAAAGGGCGGTTGTCGATGCATATGTCTATAATAAATATTGCAGATCTCGTGGAGTTGATCTTGATATAAGTCAGCGTTGGAAGAGAAACCACGTCGCCGACATAAATTGATGGTTTCCCAAGGACAAGCTTAGTGTCCTAAAATAAGCGCTGATCAGATCGTAACATGAGCTTTTAATTATTTACAACATTACCTTGGGTATTGATCATATACGGATAATTGTGAAAATATTCCTTCGGGTATTCTTGTCGCTAAACTTTCCAAGATTGGAGCAAGAAGATCGGATGAATGACAAGCACAAGGTATGTCCAACCAATCATCATACAACATTGAATTAAATCCATCCAAACTTGAATTTTGCAAAATTCAAGCTTGGGGGAGTACTTTACATAAAAACAACCTTTGCCATGTTGCTATGTTGGTTGTCCCTACTGTTGATATTTGGTAACGCAATAAGGAAACGATCCGCAAGCGCACGGATATCGGTGAGCATTTCACCAAGGAGGTTATCTAGAGTTATCGTATTTATATTTTTACCACTGGGAGAAAGGATGCATCTGACTAACCAAATCTATTGCTACTATCCCTTTAGGCACAAAGAATGTCTTTCGATGTGAGTGATAAATAGAGAAGACTGCAACCGTAGTCTCCTTCTAACCTTGGTAAGGATGATCTACTGTTCTAATGGGGAGGCTAACGGAATCTAGACACCACAAAGGATGTTCAACCCGCACCTATAAACCGTATCCTTCCTGCTAACGAGATGTGATCTGCAAAGGTAACTCGTAATTGTCACGTTCCTCACTACTACCACGGTCCAGCTAGTCAGGGAATATCTATGAGTACCCCAGCCTAAACACCACATTTACGCCAGCAATGATTACTCTAAACTCTACGCGAAGAGATTAAAGTAAACTCATAAACCATAAGAACAATAAAACAAGAACTTACTAGAATTTAGAAGTCGAAATACTGAAGAATCCTAGGAGCAAGCTTCGGGTTAGGAGAACTTGATCCCGCAGGTACAAGCTTGGAGTAGACACCGACGGGCCAGGCTTCCTCCAATAAACACCTCCACTCTATCTCTCTCAATCTAGTAGAAACTAGAAGATCTATTTCTACTTTACATTGGTTGCTAAGCCTAAAAAGAAATATTAATTAGAGAAGAGGTTTTCCTTCGAGGGCACCCCTCAATCTCTATGATAATTTCTTGTTCTCCTCCAGGGGCCAGGGGCCTTGCTTATATAGTCCTCCTCCTCTGTGCGTTTTTGGTTCAGCAGGCGATGTGGTACTAAACTTTGCACCCTATCTCATTAAAATGCACATAGGCCTTAATGGACCAAAATCTGATTTGGGCCCAATTAATCCCGCAGCTCTTTTATGTGGAGTCCTTCTTTTATTAATATCTCTTGATTCCGAACTCCAAATATAGCAAATAATATATGCATTTCGATCAGCTCGACGAGATCTTTGCAATGGTGGACTCCATTCTGTGATTGGTGGAAACACCTGGGCGGGCGCCCAAGGGGGGTGGGCGGGCGCCCTGCCCCCGGGCCCGTTTGCCTTCTCGTTCGTTCCCGTGGCTTCTGGAGTCTTCTAGATGATAGAAAATTGCGCGGTGCGTTGATATCTCTATGTAATCCCGATATGTGGGCCTTTCTTCCGTATTTCCTGATAACCCCCTGCAGAAATAGACAAACACCAAAACTCGTGGAATTCTGTCAGATAAAACCCTAAGTCTAGATGTTGATTTCATTTGGATCCTTTTCTTTGTTTATTTGATAATTAAATTTGATACTTAAGGACCGTCAACACCTACCTTTGAGGCATGCTCAATTTGTTAAATACTAATCACACTACTTCATCTCCACTTGAGTAGATCTCTATAATTGCTGTCATGCTACCTTTGTCTATTTACTAGCAAGTGTTGGTTTGGAAGTACTCGCCATACTTCCATTGGCATTTAAATTAAGCATGATGCTTAGGTTAAATAGCCTTCCTTAATCTGATTAGATATGGAGTCTAGTTTGGTTACTGAACTAAAAACTGCTTGAGTAGATATTGGTATATTTTGTCGGACTAACCCCTGCAGGAAAACTTACAATATCGACCTAGGAAGTCCTGAGATAAACTCACATTCGAAACAAAGAGAGAGACACATGAAGTTTAACAATTTACATAAGGAAGACATAGCTCATAAGAGATGACCCATGGAGGGTGCCACAAACACGATGCACAACCTCTAAGAAAGGAAAGCTTCCACAAGGTGATACTGTACCGTCACTCTTCAAGTAAGGAAACATCTTAAGGTACTTGACTATCACTTTTATAAGCTTCTCCTTGGTTCTGGTGTTCACATAAATAAAGAGACAAACATGTATGATTTATAACTCCAAATTAACCAACCTAACTAATTCAGCATGTTTACTCCTTTAATCTTTGTTCCTAGTATTACCTCCATGATACCACACTCCTAATCATGTGAGCTAAAATGTTGCACATTCAATCGTTGGGAAGATATAAAGAAAAAGACATATACATAGATAGATTATCTTTCCATAAGGTTGAGCGATCTGATCTGACAAATGTTATAAGTGCTACACTCATGAACTTATCATCCATCAACTTTGTCTTGCTCACTATGCTTAAGGTTAGAGAAGAACAAATACACTTTTGGTTCTGTTGGTGTTTTCCACCAACAGGGCCCATGCACTTGATCTCTGCCTTGTCTCTATGAGCAGGTACACTTCGAGCAAAACATGGAGGAGTTTTATAACTCTCAGACTCTACCAAGTGAAGGACCTGGATCTACGAGCACAAACACACTGAGCAAGATACTGCCAACACCGCACTTCGAACTGCTAGGCAAACGAAGAACATGGGTGACACGGTATCAAGAGGTGCAGACGTCAAGGTCCGCACCTGAATCAAATGACGCACTTGAAGAATGAACACGGTGAGAAGTCTTGTCCATAATTATCCTTTCTGCATTCCCTTTTCCCTTTAATTACCTACTTTCGTTAAATGGCTTGTTAGTTAGTCATGCTATCTTGAAAAGAAAATAAAAATGTTAGAAATAGTAAGCCCCATGTGAGTATGCTCGTAGCATAAAACCCATAAGTACATTCACTGTGGTGGCGTAAAAATAAACTAAATATATTCCTGTTCTATAGAAATGAAAATATAAAAATAAATTTATGATTCTACCAAAGAGAGTAATATTTATTAGAGGAAGCTCAACATGATAAAGGCAAAAAGATTTTTATGCTAAACTTAACTAGTTCCACAAAGCTTCTTGTCTATTTGAGCTCCATAGAATTCAAGGATCAAAGAAGACTAGCAGACGGAGGACATCCTAATCGCTGTCAGGTACTATCGACATTCAAATATACCTCCGCCACCTGCAAGCTACATCAGAAGAAATTACGTCAAAATCCAGCTTGGAGGAGAGCACCCCCATTTATCCAGCTAAGTGTTTCTACTCGCGTTTATACTTTACTCAAATAATAAAAAGATGCATAATCATAAAAACCCAAATAAAGATTTTATGCTTATATATATATCTTTGCTTAGTTTGCTGAATAAATAAATAAATAAAGTTTGCTATGAACCCTCATGATAAGCTCTCACATGGAAATGATGAATAGTTGCTCTGCCATGACTACTTCTCAAAATTGAATTCTCTCTCAAGTTTAGGCATGATTGTTATGAATTAAGATTTTCTCTAAACCTGAACTTGTGGGAAGAGTACTTGATCTAAAGTCTAAGTCGTTAACGGATACGATATGGGATGGTTGAGATGCTATTTATCTGTTCCTAGAGATGCTAGAATTCTGGAGAATTTTATCGTTGAAAATCTTTACAATGTTGCATGATGAGTTCCTCTATGATGAGAGTTTAAAATCCCACCACACCCATATATACATGCTTATTAGACTATGAACCATACATTTACTTTTTACTGCTTATGAGCATTGAGTGTGGTCAAGCTGTGTAGACCTTTAGGAGCTTGTCATGCGGTTAAAATCAAGATTCACTAGCACGTTCACTCATACATGCTGCTTCTACTCTGGAAGTACGTATCCACATACATCCACTCATTTCCATCTCTAGATTCATCCAAAATTATTCTACTCGTATCGGGGAGAGAATAGCCAAAAACATTATCTGACAGTAGCATTAGGGGTACAAGATACCCACCTGAGAGAAAAGAAAAATAAAATATAGAGCATCTCATTCCCCTCAAAAAGATTCAAAGTGCTAGAAAGGTATGTATCCCCTCAAAAGAGCAAAATTAGAATTAGTCTTTCACCATTGTTTTCACCATTATCACCATCATCATCATACACCATTCATTCGCCACACATGCACATCTTGATTTGACTTATTGACTTGTTTCTCCGGATCCATGGTTTGACTATGCAATAAATGTCTTGTAAGTATGTATTATCTGTCTCCCACCTATGAGCTCCAGATATCAAAACCTTATTACAGTAGGATGAGAGAGAAGGCAATGTCACTATGCCTCATACCAGAAATACCACAAAAGAGAGACTAGAGAGAGTCATACAAGGAATCTCTGAGTTCTATTTGAAAATCTGTGAAAACTCTAGAGCTTTAGTTAATCATAGAACAGGAGACATGGTGCTTGACTTGACCATTCTATCTTTTAACTGCTCAAGACACAAGTGACGATTGCAAGCCCCATGGTGAAAGGTAATATGAGTAAGTTTTAAATCTTAACAATTTACCCTAACCTAGAGATGAGATCTTGTTTAAATGCATGTATACCTTTAAGGCATAAAACTACTGTAGAAACTCTTGAGTCCATCCTTGCTCAGGGACGAGCAAGAGGTAAGCTTGGGGGAGTTGTTTACGGTCCTTAAGTACCAAATATAATCAACAAATGAACAAAGAAAAGGATCCAAATACAACCAACATCTAAACTTAGGGTTTTATCTGACAGAATTCCACGAGTTTTGGTGTTTGTCTATTTCTACAGGGTGTTATCAGGAAATATGGAGGAAAGGCCCAAATGTTGGGTTTACATAGATATATGAATGTGCTGCACAATTTTCTATCATCTAGAAGACTCCAGAAGCCACGGGAACGAACGGGAGGCCGAGCGAGCTCGGGGGCAGGGCGCCCGCCCTCCCCCTTGGGCGCCCACCCTGTCCTAGAGTCTAATCAGGACTCTCTTCAGGGATTATGCTTCACCGACCTAAAGGATCAAGAATAACCGTTCAATCAATGTCGGTTTGATCCGACAGCCTAGATTCACTTGAGGGGACTATATAAGCAGACCCCCTGGCCCCTAGAGGAGGCACCCCTTGATCATTATTCATTATTCATAGACAGAGCAAAAGCTAGGGTTTGGAGATGAGAGCTCTCCTCTCTTCTCTAAACTAGAGTAGATCTAGATAGTAGCGAGATGGAGAGCGAGGGAGGATTGGAGCAGAGGCAGGCCTGTCGGTTCTTCCTCCGGTTGTACTTCGCCATGATCAAGCTCTAATCAAGCTTTCTCATGGGATGACTCTGGTAATCTACTTCTAATTCATTATGCAATTAGTAATCATGTATGTTCTGGTTCACAACTCTTTTGAGTATTTCTAATCTATTGGACCCTATAGGTTAGAGTTGTAGTATAGGTGTAAGCGTGGTTCTTAGACCTAGATTACTTATGGATATCCCCTGTCTAGCTGGATCGTGTGGTAGGCCGCATAGGTGACAGTTACGTTGGTCCCCTGTAGTCTTCCACTTGTTAGCAGGATGGGTAGGGTTTATCGGACTATGGATAAGCATCCTTTGTGGTGTATTCTTATCACATGGTTCGTCCCAGACATAGACATACCCCTTTGAAGTAGAGAAACCATAGTTATCCTCTCTATTCTGCTACCATCGCCCATATACTAGATTGCTCTACTCTCTATTCCTATATTATCACCCATTGTTATCTTACCTTTAATATTGTTCTTATTCAATTCTACCATCTTTCCTATTTACACTAATCTATCTATCTTGGTTAAGTTAGAGCATAGTTGGTTCTCCCGTTTCCCTGTGGGTACGATAAAACCTTTAACCGGGTAAAAGCTACAACGGTATCCGTGCGCTTGCGGATTTATCTGTGTGCGTATAAATACCATAGTACACTCTAGTGCCATGCTGGGGATGACAACCTAGTATTCAAGTGGTGTTAGCAAGTATCAACACTTATCCTCTCAAGATCGTATTTATTTCCCGGTTGCTCACAGGTAGCGATGAAGTTGTCGATGAACGCCTGCCGGTGTTCCTCCCATGAGTCAAATGAGTCTTTGGGCAAGCCGAGGAGCCATTGATGACCAGCTTGGTCGAGGACGACCGAGAAGTAGTTTGCCATGACATGCTCGTCCCCTGATGCTGTCCAGACCGCAATCTCATAGAGGGTGATCCAGTTCTCGGGGTTTTCCTTGCCATTGTATTTTTTTAGCTTCTCGAGCTTGAAATTGCGCGGCCAAACAACTTGCTGGAGATGTGAGGAGAACTTTTTTAGGCCAGGGGGGCCGTGAGCTGCATCGTACTTGATGCGGCGCACGTTTTCGTGTGCCGCTCTATCATTAATGCGTCTGTTCATATGCTCATGGGCGTCCTTGTGAGAGAGGTTTTGCCGCATATCACGGTTTCGTCCCTGGTCTACCTCCTGGTCATGTCCGTGTCTTTGCTCGCGTTGTGGCTGGCATCCCGACCACGATCGTTGCGATGAGCTTCCTTATTGCGGTCGTTGATGGGTGAATGGCTGCGACGATGCCCGCCAGGTCGTGGTGAGGCCCGACTGCGATGGGTCTAGTCGGAGGTGACCTCCGTGTAGGAGATGGCTTGCACTCTTCTCAGGAGGTCTGCAGTCTGTCCCATTGCGGCAATTAAGTGCGCCCATATGTTGGTCCAAACACCCTGATACACTAGAGTGTCTAGGAGTCGATTGAGGTTTGCCATGGCGACGGCTACGTTCGTGCTTGGTGTCTTGAATACTTGCTGGTTCCCAACCATGTCGAAGGCGTCATCAAGGTTATTTGGGATCAGCTGGCGCTGCTCTTCATCTGCTCATCACTGGGCACGATCGGCGTTGTGTTGTTTGCGCTGCTGCCTGTGCTCGTCAGTTTCTCCGTCGATGACTGGTTCGTCGTTGCTGACATTGAAAACCAAATCTCCTCGTCGTGGCAGAAAAATCAGAAAACAGGAGAAGCCCGGGGGATAAGGTGGTAGATCTAAGTCATAAATTTCGTCCTCGGGGCGTAAAACCTCGATACGGATAGAGCCTGTACTTGAGTTTGTGCTGGCGGTCTTGTCTTCCGACGAGGTACGGATAGAGACCATATTAACAAAGTGGCGAGCTGGTCGCTCGGGTTGTCGTGATGACAAGTCGATCTTCGTGAATAGAGACTGAGTATGGCGCGAGACCTAGTCGGCCGCGTTACTCAGACCACGGGGAAGATTCCCGTTTGGAGAGGTTGTCTTGAGCTTGATAGTTCATCCTTCGGGAGTTGCTGTTACCATCAAGGACGTCCCCAGCCATTCGTCCGTGGTGGCACGAGTTGGTCGATGGGAGTCGAAAAAATTTGATACCGGTGCTCGATCAGCCTGGAACGAGATTGAATCCACCAGATTGGAGGCTTCAAGGAGCCTGTGATTGGCGCGATTGATGGCTTCAAGTAGATCCGAATTGTCGACTTGTTTCCCCTTGTAACGAGGAAGCAGGGGTCGGGTTATTGGAGTCAGGTGGTCGTGGTCGGTGTGATCGGGACCACCACCTCCACCATTTCAGATCAAATGTGAGTCTGTTCCAAAGTTGTGGTCGTAAGGCCGCCGGCGTGACTCGTCCAGGTGATCTGGCTGACGATGAACGTGAGGCCTTCGGCCATGGCAGCGGAAGCTGGGATGATGACCATCTTGTTCGTCTAGAGAGTTTTACGCACACCCCCTACATGGCGCATCACTATCGACGAAAGCTAGTCAGCAGTCTACCTTGTGGTATACCCACGATAGTAGTTTATCAGCAGACAGGTGCGCAAGCTACGAACTCGATGGTGACGCAAGACACAGACAAGGATTTTATCTAGGTTCGGCCGCCGTGTGGGCGTAATACCTATGTCCTGCGTCTGATTGTATTGCTGTGTGTTCGATTTTGTTGAGTTGAGTTGTCTATGGGGGTCCCTTGCCTCTCCTTATATAGTCCAGAGGGCAGGGCTATAAATTTGAAAACTAATACTAGTCGGTCACAATTGCCATAGATAATACGATATCAATTCCTATTCTAACCGACTAGAATCCTGTTTGATATCTACGTCATGTTTCCTTGCGTGTAACTCCAAGTAGTTGGATCAAGCCTCAAACTGTATCGTAATGTGCCAAATCTCCCGACTCAAGTCTAGCCATAAGGGTATAGGGGTTTATACCCCCACAATTCGCCAAAGGCTTGGTTAGCTACTAAGATGGGGTCGCTCGACCCCATAATGGAGGCTCCCCAAGACCAATTTTGTCTTAAGGACTAACATAAGTGTATTCATGCTATCCTAAAGGCCAATCCACACAAAATATAAAAAAGAAGTTAAGACATGTAGATTTTAGTCTTGTTGAATCTTTAGCAAGGATGAGTTCTAGCATGTCAACTTCTTCTATCAAGGATCAAACTCCTAGAAAACTCTTAAGAAGGTGGCCACTTACCTCGAAGGTGATGAGTCATAGCATTGGCCCTTCTTAGTTGCATCGAAGTTCTCTTTGGCCAAGAAACTTGTCTTCGACCATGAGGATCTCAAGTTGTCTCTATGAATCATCTCATGACTTACCCATAGAGATATCGATGTACTTTTTGGAGGGGTTAGTCCAAAAGTGCAACCAAGTTCCATGCAAGTATGTTTGGTTCAATAATTAAACTTAACACCATGTCTTGTTTGATTAAGGTAGTCTATTTAACCTAAGCACCATGCTTAATTTAAAAAGACTACGGAGGTACTCACTCGAGCGATTAGTATAACCAAACCAAAGCATACTAACATAGAAAGAGGGAGCATGATAGGATGAACAAGATTCATTAGACTATAGACAAGATAATGAGTGATGAAGACAAGAGGAAAATATTTTTTATTATTATTATTATTTTTTAATTTTTATATGCAAGGTAATGCAAAGTGGAGGATGAATGCATTTAAACAAATATACTATACTTAAAATAAAGATTAAAAAATAAATGAGTGATATGCATGAACATCTAGGCTTTAGCTTTTTCTTGTGGCGTGATCCATCCAAAGTACATCATCATACCGACTATTAAAGCCGATATATGAGCCGGGATGTTCCCGTTTAACATTTGACTACCACAAGCTAGACTAGGAGCCCGAATAGTGTGGGGGTATAAACCCCTATACCCTTACGGCTAGACTTGGGCCAGGAGGCTTGGCCCATCACGAGAACAGTTCGAAGCTTGATCCAACTGCTCAGAGTTTTGCGCAAGGAAACAGGACGTGGAGATCAAGCTGGATTCTAGTCGGTTAGAATAGGAATTGATATCATGCTATCTATGGCAATTGTAACCGACTAGGATTAGTTTCCAGATCTGTAACCCTGCCCTCCGGACTATATAAGGACAGGCAAGGGACCCCCCTTAGGACACATTATTCTCTCAACACAAATCAATACAATAAGACACAGGACGTAGGTATTCCGCCCACACGGCAGCCGAACCAGGATAAAAAGCTTCTCCCTATCTTGTGTCACCATTGAGTTCGTAGCTTGCGCACCGTCTACCGATAAACTACTACCGTGGGTATACCCCAAGGTAGATTGCCGACCAGCTTTCGTCGACAGTGGCGCGCCAGGTAGGGGGTGTGCGTACAGCTTTTCTGGCGAACAAGATGGTCATCGTTCTAGCTTCCGCGGCCGTGCCTGAAGGCCTCACGTTCACTGTCGGCCAGATCACATGGACGACGCACGACGGCGACCTCACGACCACGACTTCGGAAGAAACTCAGATCCGATCTGGGATGACAGCGGCATCGGCTTCGACCACGCTGACTGTCGGCGTCTAGACTCGCGATCTAGGCACTGACGAGTATAAGTCTGCGTGACTATCCAAATTCGGATGGTGATGCAAGTGGGACACAGAGAGTTTATACTGGTTCGGGCCAAGAATGCCCTACGTCCAGTGTGGCTGTAGATTCTGTATAACCTTGCACCCAAAGGCGCTTGTAGCAGGGGGTACAAGCTGGTTGCGAGAGAGGGCTAAGTCCCAGGTCTCGGCTTGGTGGTGGAAAGAGTGCGGGTAGCTGCTCTAGAAGAGTGTGATGGTAGTGTATGCGTGCGTGTGTTCTGGACTATGTCCCTTCCAGTTGTGAACCCTGGCTCCCCTTTTATAGTCTTAAGGGGAAGACAGGTTTTTACAAGAGTAGATTTCTTCTGTTGAATGGTGAAAACACAGTCCCGACCCTGCTGAGGCTGGTCCATCTCGTCCTTGTGGGATGGTTGACAGCATGGCTACTCCTGTAGAGGGTTACCGAACCCTGTAGGGGTCGCGGGGGTCGGATCGCCGGTACTGCTGCATATCCTGTCAACAGTGGGAAATGACCACAAACAGTGGTGCTGATTTACCTCACCCATTCCCTTTCTACTGTGCGGTAGTGTGCTACAGTGAACAGGGGTAAGGGTGTATAGTGACAGAGGTAAGGCCACAGTGACTGGGGTGGTTGAAACAGTCATCGCCTTGCCCTGCCGCGTTATGGGGGCCGTCGCGTCCGTCATGTCGGGGGAAGTCTTGTTGCCCAGGTGGAGTGGGGTCCGGCGCCCGATCCTTGGACGGGATTGGGCGAAACGGAGCTTGCGTCCGAGACCCTGAGAGGTCGGGCGAGTCGGAACTGGCGTCCGAGGCCCTGAGGGGTCGGGCGAGTCGGAACTTGCGTCCGAGGCCCTGAGGGGTCGGGCGAGTCGGAACTTGCGTCCGAGGCCCTGAGGGGTCGGGCGAGTCGGAACTTGCGTCCGAGGCCCTGAGGGGTCGGGCGAGTCGAAACTTGCGTCCGAGGCCCTGAGAGGTTGGGCGACTCGGAACTTGCGTCCGAGGCCCTGATGATTGTAATTAGTATGTTTCTTCGCGTTTTTTGTTGCTCAGATTTGGGTACCCCTTATTATGATACCCAACAGTAGCCCCCAAGCTTCTGAAGGGGTAGGATTACCTCTTTAGAGGTTCCTTCCCCGGGGACTGCTTTGTAGCTGACTAGGAGCCTTTTACTGTTGTCGGGGGGTGCGCGCGAGCGCACCCGCCGGGTGTAGCCCCCGAGCCTTTTGGAGGAATGGTGTTATTCCTTCAAAGGCTTTCACCCCTTAACATCTTTAGTCTGGAGTGTTTTAAGGGATAGGTTGCGCGTTCTTTACACGTAGTGCCTGTTCCCATCGTGCGAGGAAGCCTCCGAGCCCTTTCCCCACGAGGGTCGATCAGGTTCTTTCTCGTCTTGTAATTACGTCCCTCATTCTTCCTTTCGCTCGGAGGAGGGGTGGGTCATGCCGTACTACCCTCGATGGGCGAGTGACGGCGCTTCCCGGGAGCTACAGGCGGGTAGATCCGAGTGGATGTCCGAGCCCCGTTCGATAGGGGTCGGCTAGTGGCCTTATGGGCACATCTCAAAAAGTACCCGAGGGCAGTCACGGCGGATGTCGGAACCGTTCGTTAGGTTCCGAGGGCTCGATGCCTCCCTCGATGGGATCCCGCTCACGTGACACCCGCATGGGTCTCGGATATGACTTGCAAAGACGCGCCGACTCCCTGTTGGGCTCGGACCTTGGCCTCTATTGTGCTCATCTCCAGTCATCCCTTGCTCGGTCATCCTGAGGCGACTGTTCGAACCTGTGTCGCAGGTCAGTCTCGCAACCTCTGGAACGTAGGTGGCCATGGCCTGGGGATTTTGGGCCTTGAAAGGCTCTCTTCAGACTCGTTCTTTCGCGTCGGGGTCGGGCGAGACGGAATCTGACGCCCGACGGAGACCTCCATGCGACGCTTGGTCAGCGGGGGGTCGGGCGCCGCGTCTCTTGGAAGGAACCGCCCTGTCATAACTTTTTAGGGCGCTCCTTTTGAGGCGCGGCGCGTGGGGACTCGAAACGGCTGTGCCGTCTCGCCCCGGTTTGGACGGGACGTTTTGCCTGCGAATTTAATGCGTGCGTGCGGCGGGCGCGGGAATCGGAGGGAGTTGGCGCTTCGAGTTTTTCACCTGAGTGGGCGACGGTTGCTCTCTTTCTCTCTCTCTTGGCCTTCCTCGTAGGGGCGTGGTCGTGGCTCGCCCCCTTCTATAAAAGCGGCCGCTGGGGTTTTGGTTTCTTTCCTCTCGCTCCTGCGCCACAAAACCTTTGCCTCCTGCCCCTTCTTCTGCCGCCGTCTCTTCCACCTCCATCGCGCAGACTTTCCTCTTCCTCCCAGAGCCATGGCCGGCGTCGAGGCGTGGCCGCCTAGCAACGTGACCAAGTCCGCGCTGGAGGCGCGCGTGAGGGTCGGGATTCTTCGTCCTCTCAAGGACGTCGGGTTCCCGGAATGGATCGTTCCCTCGGCGAACGACAGGGAGCCAAACCCGCCGCCGAGCTACGTGGTGTGCTTCCTGTCGTTCCTAGACCGGGGCTTCGGGGTTCCGGCCGGCCGCCTGATCAGGGCCATCCTCCACTACTACGAGGTGGAGTTACACAACCTGAACCCAAACTCGGTGATGCAGGCCGCCGTCTTTACCACGATCTGCGAGGGGTTCCTGGGGGTTCCTGTCAATTGGAACCTCTGGCTTCACCTCTTCAAGGCGGACATGTCAGCCCGCTATGTGGGGAAGGAGAAGATCCCCCTGCGGGCCGGCAGCTGCACGCTGCAGCTTCGCCAGCAACGGTTCGGACTGTACATCTGGAGCACGATGCCATCGTCAAACCGGGGGTGGCAGAGCGCGTGGTTCTACCTCCGGAATGACGGTGGTCTTCTGTCGAAGTACTCCGGAAAGATGGTGACAGAGGCCCCCCAGAAGTGGGTGTGGGGCGCTCCGGCCGAGGAGCAGAAGAGGCTTGCCCCGCTTCTCGCGGGGCTTCAAAAGTTGAGAGATGCCGAAGTCACTGCGGCCACGGTGGCAATCGCCTTCCACAAGAGGAGTTTGCTTCCACTGGCGCAGCGGCGAGTGCCCATGTTCGAGATGACCCGGGGGGTCCCTTGGGCAGGGACGAGGATGTTGGCCGAACCGATATCGGCCTCGGACATCACCGCCCGGGTCGAGAAGACGACGCACCCAGAGATGAAGAATTCCCGGGTGGTGCCGATGCGCCCTAAAAAGGGCTACATTTCCTTGGTAAGTATGGAATTTTTGCGCCTTCTTTTCGTTTCCTTCTTGCCTTTTCCTTGACTCCTGATCGTCCGCAGAGGATGGGGGTCGTCAAGGACTCCCTGCCCCCTGTCCCAGAGGACAAGGAGATCCGGGCCAAGAATCGGGCCCGGAACGAGGAGCAGAAGAAGGTCAAGGAGGACAAAAAGGCCAAGGCAGCGCGGAAAGCGCAGCAGCGGGAGATCTCCGCCAAGAACCATCGCGAAGCCGAGAAGGCGGGGGTCGCCCCGCCTCCGTCTCCCGAGACTTCGGTCTCGGAGATAGAGGGCGGAGGAGACAGCACCGACTGGCTCGACGAGCTTGCGGAGGAGGATGACGTTATCCCTCCAGCCGGCGGGGGGATCGAGGCCCCGGAGGGTTCGCGGGCCCGAGGGGGGTCGGAGGCCCGAGGTGGGTCGAAGGCCCCCCAGGGGGCCCAAGCGCCGGGGGGCGGACAGGCCGCCCCCCACATTATTGTGGATGATGAGGATAGCGCCCCTCGTGAGGGTTCGGCCCTGGTGGGTCCTCAAGAAGGGGAGAGGGCGTCGGAGGTCGGATCCGAGGCGCTACTGTAACACCCCAGGTGTTTGCCACGAGTTGGACTTTAGGTTTTGAGCTCAAACATGTCATGATAAGTGGTGATGATCATGTTAAGGTTAATCCATGAAAGTAAGCCCCAATTTAAACTTGGATAATACATTTTTGCTTACATATAGACCCATATACACTTGCTCTGGGTCCACATGTCAGCACATATCACACATATATATATACCCCAGCCCTCCACACTCCCTCTCTCAATCCCCCATTTGTCCCAACGCCAAGCACCAGGAAACAGAGGGAGAGAGGAAAAGGAGAGGAGAGGAGAAGAAGAAGAGGAGAGGAGAAGAAGGAGGAGGACGCCCAGCCCTTGCTGGAGGATGACACCAGTGATGAGCTGCTGCTCCCCACGCCCTCATCCTTGCCAAAGATGGTGAAGACAGCCCCAAGCTTCATCTTCTTCAAGCTTAAGCCATGGAGGAGTCCCCATCTCGATCTCCTTCCTTGCTGTGTTCCTGGCTGAACTACTCCTACTGGAGCATCCCAAGACCGTGGTGAGCACATCCCAAAAGCCCATCTCCATCTTCCCCATCTCCCCCTCCCTTTACTGCAGAAAGCAGCAACCCTGCTCCAGTGTCCAATGGTCTTCCATGAAGATTGGTCTTCCCCACCTCTTCCTGCTTCCCTAGGGTTTGTGGGTGACCATGGTGAGTTGGATTTCGCCCTTCACTGAATGAGTTTAGTGTTTAGGTAGAGTTTGGCCATGGGAATAAGTGGATTAGTGAGGGAGAAAAGTTGTTGGAATGTTGTTCCTCGGATTTCAGACTGACAGTTTCTGCAGATTTTCTTGGGGAAGAAATCAAGGCAACTTAGAAGATGAAATAGGTGTTTTCGTCAACTACAAAGTTGTAGAGGACCTTCAGATCTACTAGCTCGTGAAATATCATGATTTTATCCCATCAGGTTTGAGAGTTATGAATTTTCAAAGTTTGCTGTCAGTTTTGAACTGCATGCTGTACAGATCTGAAGTTTGGTGTGTTTTCGACCATGTTAGTTCGAAATTAGATTTTGCTGATAACTAGGAAATTGTAGTGTTTTTCTTGAGCTTTCCAAATTGTTAAAGAACAATAGTTTTGGTTAGTTTGAACTCCAGTTATGTATTTCTGAAGTTTATATCAGTTTTCTGTCCTAGTTGTGCAGTGGTGCTTGTTTGTGTTTGTCTTCAATCTTGTCTACCTAGGAATCAGGCCTATGCTATAATTAGAAATCTATAGAGAATTTCCTAGACTTTCTAAAATGCTAAAGAACATAATTTGTCATAGCCTTTATCTCCCTATATGTTTTCCCTAAGTGATTGTACTACTGCTGTCCTAAACTTTCAGGTTTTGCAATTGCATAATGTTAGCTATGTGCATACCCTCACTGGAGTGTATTTCTTATATGCAAAAAGGGATGAAGTATGGTTTCGTTGCCATATTATGGTGATATTGTGGCCTGAGAAATACTAACATAGCAATGTGTTTACCGAACATGGTGATCTTTAGTTTTATCTTGCTCTCACATGTTTTCTTGCATAGCAATTTGTCTTTTAATAGAGGTTGCTATGATTATTCAAATGGCATAAAAAGAGTTTATTTAGGAGTGTCCACTATGTTTTCTGGTGTTCTTTAGATTTATGCAAACTGTTGGTAACAATGGTTTTGCTCAAAAGCATGTTTGAAACATAAGTTAATAATTAATTGTTTGCAATTGTTGTTTCTGGACAGTTTGTGGAACTGTTTGGATTACAATAGGTAAATGATGTCTTCTGGGAATCTTGTTTATAGCAACGTTGTAGATAATTCACCTATCTAGCTGCTGTTAAAATTTGGTGGTAATTGGTTATGTGGTTTGTATGTTATGGCTGTTTAAAGTTGGGTTTTAGAAATGGTTGCTCTCTGTCCTGTTAGGACCTGATTCAGTAATCCTAATATTTCGACCAGCTTAAGTTGAGAATTATGCTTTGATGTCTAAATATCAAATGTATATAAATTCTTAAGCTTTCCAGAATGTCTTCTTGCATGTCTTTTGGAGTTATGTAACTCCAGTTATGATTTAAACAAGAAGCTGTTGTGGGCTGTCCTAAAAATGATAGATTGCTTTTATAGTTGTTTGCTTGGTATATTGCTATGTGTGATATTTTGTGATCGAATGAGCTCTTGATGTTTATAACAAAGTTGTTCACAATTTAGTAAGATTTCTAGAGAGTCCATAATCATAATTTGTGGACATGTGAAAATGATGTTATAACTGTTTAATGTGGCATGACAGGTCTTGTCTATGCTTTGGACAGAGATGTCTTCATGGGGTTAATTGACCTTGTTAACTATGAAATCATCTTAAGATGATAATAATAAAGTTGTAGGTAACTTTATAAGCTTTCTACGAAGTTAATAATCATGTTTGTTGGAGGTCTACAACTCCAGTTATGCTTGTTTAAAGTGTCTATCAGTTTTCCACCTATAATTGTACCCTACTGTTTGGGGCAACATGAGCAGTCCTGATTGTGCAATGAATTTCATAGTATAAATTATGTTTGCTGTGAAACTTGTCTATACAAAAGTTGTAGATAACTCTTTCATATAGCTTTTGTTAGAGTTTCATATCATTTGGACAAATGGTTTCTGAGTTATAAGGGTATTAAGTTTATCTGTCAAAATGCTTGATCTCTGGAATTCCTGGACCAGATTCTGTAAATATGTATGTTTGACTTAGGTAACTTTCTAATCATGCTAAGATGATTAAATATGAATTGTATATAATTTTATAAGCTTTCCATAATGTCTTGTTGCATGGATTTTGGGTCTGTAGAACTCTGGTTATGATTTATTTACTCAACTGTTGCATGTATGTCCAGAATTGCTAAAAATGCATGAATGCTTGATTAACTTACATTGTGTGTGGTTTTAAGTGACTCATGTCTTGGTGGTGTTAATTAGTGTTATGTGATCCTATGAAACATGTGTTCATGCACTTGCATCTTGCATGTCATTTAGGTACGCTAGATGAACCACGTGAAGGGCATGACGGTGGACCTATCGGGATGATGGGAGGACTACACAAGTGTTGTGAACTTGGATGCCGTCAAGATGGCGCAAGCTAACTAATCTGACTCGGTGTCACATTCCAGGCAAGCCCCGGAGCATTATAAGCCTCCTACTTTTGAAAGTGAATGAGTATATATATGTTATATATGTATTGTTGCATTAAGTATAGGAGTTGGATGAAACTCTTGCTGCATATATATACCCTTCCTTGTCCAGTATATATATAACCTGAATCCTAATTAGTTAGGATCATGTCTATGCTTAGCCATGCTTAGCTCGGTAGAAGCTAGGTGATTTCCTGTCACCTACAGGATATAGGTGGATTCCGGATCACGGTTGGCTATATTTGCTATCGTGGAAAAGAACCATGTGTTAATAATATGAAAGGAGACCGGGCGGGATGATGATAGTGACGCAACAAGGCATGGAGGTCTTGGGTGCGGATCTATCCCCGTCTGTGTCGGTTAAGGACCGATCGTTGTACGTCCTCTTGTCATGTTGAACGCATGCCTAACACTTAGTTGGCCGGATAACTCGTTCCGACCGCGAAGCCTAGTAGTATGACTCAGGCCGGAAGACCGGCAAGTATAAAGTGCGCACTACCGGAGGAAGTGCGGTGTGCGGGGGACCATTGGCGTAAGTCCAAAGGCAGGTGAGTTAAAATTCCTGACCTCCCTGGCAGAGTGGTAGCCCTGGGAGTGCGGCGCTGATCGGAACCGCGATTCCCGAGTCGTACCAAAGGTGACCCGTTGGCTCTCCGACGGGGGATGTTTGGGTGAGTGCTAGGAATACCCCTCCAGCTGGATAGGAATCGATTCGAATCGCCGTCTCTCCCGGATAGTGAGAACTTGACAGAGCAGCGGCAAACGTAGCATTCACTAAATAACTTAATGGTTCTATGATGATGATGATGATCACGGCCTTGATAAACCTGATATGGTTATTATTGATTGATATTAATCAAGTGATTGCTATAGTACAGGTGCTAATCTAGTTGATAGGTTAATGAGAATTAAATGGATGCTAAATAAGAAAGGTTTAACTATTTATACTTAAGCTTTTTATGCAAAATGTTGTCCAACAAGCTCCACTTATATATCAGCCTTGCATACTCCTTGGTGTCATTTATTTCTGGTTTATGACGGGTAAGTCTAGCTGAGTACATTCTCGTACTCAGGGTTTATTCCCACTTGTTGCAGGTTGTGATGTATCATAGCTACTGCAAGATTTGGATGACTCCTGCTTTAGGGAAGGAGTAAGATCATGGGCATGATCCTTCCTACTTACCTCATCTATGATGCTTTTGTTGGAATGGACCATGGTACTGGCATGTATTTGAAATAAAAGTGATATTGGTTTCAAATTACTTTGCTTCCGCTATTGTAAACTTGAGTTGTAATAATCTTATCGAACTTCGATATACTTGAACTACTTGTGAAATGCATGTAACGTGTGACTTGTTATGTTGAATCACTACGATCTTGGCTTGTATGTTGGTTGGTTTGAAATCCCTCGTGATTTTGTTGGACTACCGGAGTTATATGGGCTCAAGTATGATAAATTGATCGCTTCGGTGATTGTTTTTGTACTTGTGCTCTTATAATTTGGACGGTTCCGTGACAGCTACCTCAACCGGTAGTGCCGGAGGCTCCGGCCGAGCCCGCCCCAGCGACCGGGGCGGGAACTGATGCCTCGGCGGAGGCGTCGCAAGCTGAGACCGCCGCGGTATCTCCTGCGCCGTCGGCAGGCGAGGCCGGGGTCGAACCGGCGGCCCCTGGTGCCGCGGGAGGCCCCTTAGGAGCTCCGAGCTCCCAGAAGAAGTCTGCTCCCCGAGCGAGGTATGCATGAGGTTTCTGACTCCTCAGTTGATTTTTTGTTTTTCTCTTTCTTCTAACTTGATGTTGTTCCCCAGCCATAAGCAGAAGGCGCCCTCAGTGGCGCTGGCCCCCCTGAAGGCCGTAAAGAGGGGGGCTCAGTCGACTCCCGGGTCGGCTAGGCCCGTGTCTCCGCCGCCTCCAGGCTACGAGGAGGCAGGACGCCACCCGGGGCAAGACACAGGGGCGCCGAAACCCCAGGGACCGGAGGACGCTGACCTCGGAGGCGCGGCCCGTCCTGCGTGCGCTGAGGAGGGGCAAGCCATCGTGGTGTCCAGCGCGGCGCCCGAGGCCCCCGCTGCGGGGAGGGAGGAGGAAACCGGATGGGGCAAGAGCCCCGTAATCTGGCCCAACCTCGGCGATGCTGAGGGGGGAGCCAGATTTGTCCTGGACGACCCGTCAGAGAGTTACCTCTGGCAGGGTCTGGATGCGTGTGGGCGCGCCGGTGTCGAGGCCCTCAATCGAGCTACCCAGCTCGTGGGTCGCGACATGTTTAATTTGGCTCAGGTGAGATTTTTCTCCGCGTTATAATGTAGTTTTGTGCTTACCTTTGCGGTACTAACCCCCTGTGTGACCTCTGATCTTGCAGGCGCTCAAGGCCACCTCCCAGGAGAAATCGGTATTTCTCCATCGGGAGAAGGATGCTTGGGCGTCCTTTGAGAAGGAGAGGGCTGCCAGGGAGGCGGCCGAGGGGGAGCTCGCGAAGGAGTGCGAGATTTCTACCGATCTTCGGCAGAAGTGCTCAGCACTTGCCACCGAGGCTCGGGAGGCCCGAGACATGGTCGCCCCCCTGGAGGAGAGGATCGGGGCCCTCACGCAAGAGTCCGAGGCGCAGAAGGCGGCGGCTGAGGGGTACAAGAGTGAGGTCGCTCGGCTTGAAGCTTTGCTCGCCGAAAAAGACCTCGCCTTGAACCAAGCTCAGACCGACCTGGCCGGGGCTCTGAGCCAGGTGTCCCGCTGGCATCAGAGCTCGGCCGAGTACGAGAAGCGCGCCAAGGGTAGGACTTGCACCCTTTTCCTTAGACGCCTTTGTACTTTTGAGTTAGCTTTTCCTGACTTCTCGTTTCTTGTTCTGTTTTTTGATCAGAATTGGAGGTGAAGGTGGTCGAGGCGACCTCTACTGCCGAGGCCCTGGAAAAGTCCCTCGACGCTGAGGCTTCGGACCGCTCGGCTCTTGAAGCCGTGGTCACCTCGGCGTGTGAGGGGCTCGGGGTATCGGTGTCGGGGTCGTCGCTGCGCAGTCGGGTCGAGGCCCTTTACTCCCGGGCTGGGGAGAGGATGAGGGAGGCGCTCCACACCGGGGTGAAAAAGGCCCTGGCGGTGGTGAGCTCTCACTATGCCGGCATTGATTTGCCGGCGGTTTGTGAGGGCTACGTCCTCCCTGACGACGAAACAGAAGCCCAGGAGGAGGTGCAGAGGCTCGATGATGCCGCGGCTGTCCCTGGAGACGCCTTGGCTGCCTTTTTTGACGATGAGGCGGAGCTTCCCCCCCTCGAGGCTCAAGGACCTGAGTAGATAGGGCAATAGGATTCTTAGTTTTTCTTTTCTTTTTGTGGGTGTTGAGGCCGGTGGGCCTTGTAGCATATATATATATAATGTTAATGTTGAATGTAAATATAACTGCTCTTTTTGGGCCTTTTCCCTAAGTATCTTATTTCCTTTCTCTTTATACCGATCCGACCTCGGCAGCGTGGGGTCGGGTGAGCTACTTAGAGTTATCGCGCAAGTCGGAGTCCCCAAGCCTAAGTGTTTTTCCTTTTTCCTTAGTAACTCCTGGAAGCCCGAATTCGTTCCCGAATCTAAGGTGAGTTGAGGTGGTCTTTGCTCGTGAGCGCGGATCCTTCCTCGGGCTCATGCCTTAAGATTTAGGGGACGGATTCTCGGTTTCTTGAGTCTTTTTAGGAAGGAGGAGGAAGACCTTGGGTCGGGGTTCTTTTAACTTGTGCGAAAAAAGAAAAAGATTCGGAGTCGACATAGGGGGTTCCCCCCGTGTAGCCCCCGAGGGAGGTTCGGACTCAGCTCGGCAGGTCCGAGGCTCTCTGATAACTTAAACTTTGATTTATTCCTTGGAGGCAATGGATGAACAAAGAAATTTTTACAAAGCTCTAAGGGAAAAAGCGACGTAGCTGTTCTATGTTCCATGCGTTTTTGAAGACCTCCCCTGCTTCATTGGCGAGCTTGTAGGTGCCTGGTCGGAGAACTTCGGCGATGACGTAGGGTCCTTCCCAGGGGGGTGTGAACTTGTGACGACCCTTGTTGCTCTGTCTGAGCCTTAGCACCAAGTCGCCGACTTGAAATGCTCGGCCTCGGATCCGCCGCGCATGGTATCGGCGGAGGGCCTGCTGGTACTTGGCGGAGTGCAGGAGGGCTACATCCCTAGCTTCGTTGAGCTGGTCCAGCGCATCTTCTTGGAACGTCTTGCCACTGTTTTCGTCGTAGGCTTGTACCCGTGGAGACCTGTACTCCAGGTCAGTGGGGAGGATGGCTTCCGACCCATAGACCATGAAGAACGGGGTGAAGCCCGTGGCTCGGCTTCGGGAGGTTCTCAGACTCCAGACGACGGCCGGTAGCTGTTTGAGCCACCTTTTCCCAAACTTGTTCAGGCGGTTGAAGATCCTGGGCTTCAAGCCCTGGAGGATCATGCCATTGGCGCGCTCGACCTGACCATTGGTCTTGGGGTGAGCGACTGCCGCCCAGTCCACACGTATGTGGTGTCTGTCACAGAACTGTAGGAACTTTTGTCCGGTGAATTGTGTGCCGTTGTCGGTGATTATGGAGTTCGGCACTCCGAATCGACGGACAATATCCGTGAAGAACAATACCGCCTGTTCGGCCTTGATCCTTGTGATGGGTCGGACCTCGATCCACTTGGAGAACTTGTCGATTGCGACAAGCATGTGGGTGAAGCCCCTGGGCGCTTTCTGCAGAGGCCCGACCAGGTCGAGGCCCCAGACGGCGAAAGGCCAGGTGATGGGGATCGTCTGCAAGGCCTGGGCGGGTTGATGTATCTGCCGAGCGTAAAACTGGCATCCCTCACAGGTCCTTACGATTTCTGTGGCGTCGGCTACAGCGGTTGGCCAGTAGAAACCCTATCGAAAGGCATTTCCTACCAACGTTCGAGGTGCAGCGTGATGGCCACAAGCCCCCGAGTGTATGTCCTGTAGGAGCTTGACTCCTTCCTGACGTGGGATGCAACGCATGAGGATGCCCGAGGGGCTGCATTTGTACATTTCCCCGTCGAGGAGGACGAAGGTCTTGGCACGACGAGCCACGCGTCTCGCTTCAGCCTGGTCCAGGGGCAGTGTGCCTTCGACCAGGCGTTGAAGCAAAGGGTAGCGCCAGTCAGGCGAATCGTCAGTCGCAGGTGGCTCTGGCTCGATGTCCATGGCCTCCTGTTCTTGGGGGACGGCGTCTTTGGGGTCGGCACTCTGTTTGTTTTGGGGTTCGTCCGACCCCCCGTCGTCCTTGTAGTCGACGGAAGGTTTGTAGAGATCACTGACGAAAACATCCGGGGGGACCGTGGCCCGCTCGGATGCCATCTTGGCGAGCGCGTCGGCGGCCTCATTATACTTCCTTAACACATGGTTAAGTTCGAGGCCGTCGAACTTTTCTTCCAGGCATCGAATCGCTTTGCAGTATGCGTCCATCTTCGGGTTATGGCAGGTAGACTCTTTCATGACTTGATCGATGATGAGTCTAGAATCGCCTCGGACGTCGAGCCGCTTGATCCCAAGTTCGATCGCGACGTGAAGACCGTTAAGGAGGGCCTCATATTCAGCTGCATTGTTTGAAGCAGGGAAGTGAAGCCGGATTGCGTATCGCATCCTTACCCCGAGGGGTGAGATGAAGACAAGGCCTGCGCCGGCCCCAGTTTTCATCAGAGACCCGTCGAAGTACATGGTCCAGCATTCGTGCTGGATTTGTGGGGGTGGGAGCTGAGTCCCGGTCCATTCTGCCACAAAGTCTGCCAGGACCTGGGACTTTATGGCCTTGCGAGGCTCATAGGCGATCCCATCGCCCATGAGCTCTATGGCCCATTTGGCAATCCTCCTGTTGGCCTCTCGGTTCTGAATCACCTCTCCCAGAGGGAAAGATGAGACCACTGAGACCGGGTGAGATTCAAAGTAATGTCGGAGCTTGCGCCGAGCCAACACTACAGTGTAGAGTAATTTTTGAATCTGGGGGTATCGGGTCTTTATGTCGGAGAGTACTTCACTGACGAAGTATACCGGCCTTTGGACCGGCAGGGCGTGCCCTTCTTCCTTCCTTTCGACCACGATAGCTGCGCTGGCCACCTGATCAGTGGCTGCGACGTAAAGAAGTGGCTCCCCCTCGGCGGGGGCCACCAGGATAGGAGGGTGGGTGAGCAAAGCCTTGAGCTTGTCAAGGGCTTCCTGGGCCTGAAGGGTCCAGGAAAAGTGCTCAGATTTCCTGAGTAACCTATACAGAGGCAGCCCTTTTTCTCCGAGGCGAGAAATGAAACGGCTTAGGGAGGCTAGACATCCCATCACCCTCTGTACTCCCTTTAGGTTACGAATGGGGGCCATATTCGCGATGGCCGAGACCTTTTCTGGATTGGCCTCGATTCCTCGCTCAGACACGATAAACCCAAGGAGCATGCCTCGGGGGACCCCGAAAATGCACTTTCAGGGTTGAGTCTGATCCCTTTCGCCCTAAGGCATCGGAATGTTTCTTCCAGGTCGGCAACCAGGCCGCTTGCTTTCCTAGACTTGACGACGATGTCGTCTACGTATGCCTCTACCGTTTTGCCTATAAGGTTCCCAAAAACTTGGAGCATACATCGTTGATATGTAGCCCCCGCGTTCTTGAGGCCAAAAGGCATGGTTACGTAGCAATACATTCCGAAAGGGGTGATGAACGAAGTCGCGAGCTTGTCGGACTCTTTCATCTTGATTTGGTGGTAGCCGGAGTAAGCATCAAGAAAAGATAAAATTTCACATCCCGAGGTGGAATCAACTATCTGATCGATACGAGGCAATGGAAAAGGATTCTTTGGGCATGCTTTATTTAAACTAGTGTAGTCTACACACATCCTCCACTTCCCATTTTTCTTTTTAACTAGCACGGGGTTGGCTAACCATTCGGGATGGAATACTTCCTTGATGAATCCGGCCGCCAGCAGCTTGTGGATCTCCTCCCCGATGGCCCGGCGCTTCTCCTCGTCGAATCGGCGCAGGCGTTGCTTTACGGGTTTGGATCCGGCTCGGATGTCCAAGGAGTGCTCGGCGACTTCCCTCGGTATCCCAGGCATGTCCGAGGGACTCCACGCAAATATATCGGCGTTTGCGCGGAGAAAGTCGACGAGCACCACTTCCTATTTGGGGTCGAGACTGGAGCTGATTCTCAATGCCTTGCCTTCAGAGGTGACGGGGTCGAGAAATACTAGCTTGGTCTCCTCCGCCAGTTCGAAGTTCCCGGCGTGGCGTTTGGGGTCGGGGACATCCAGGTCGCAGTCGCCGAGGCCAGTAAGGATGGCCAGAGACTCTGCCAGAGCCTCGGCCTGCTCGACGCACTCGACGTCGCACTGGTAGGCGTGCTGGCTGGTCGTGCTGACGGTGATGATGCCCTTTGGCCCTGGCATCTTGAGCTTAAGGTAAGTGTAGTTGGGGACGGCCATGAACTTGGCGTAGCACGGTCGTCCCAGGATCGCGTGGTAGGTTCCTGGGAACCTGACCACATCGAAAGTGAGGAACTCTCGTCTGAAGTTGCTGGGGGTCCCGAAGCAGACGGGCAGATCGATCTGTCCGAGGGGGTGGGCACGATGCCCCGGCACCACTCCATGGAATGGAGCGGTGTCGTTCCTCAGCCGAGACTTGCTGATCCCCATGAGGGCCAGAGTCTCGGCGTAGAGGATGTTGAGGCCGCTGCCTCCATCCATCAGCACCTTAGTGAGACGGGTCTCGACGATGATGGGGTCGACGATCAGAGGATAGCTCCCGGGATTGGGGATCCGCTCCGGGTGATCCTGTCTGTCGAACGTGATCGCGCTCTCGGACCATTTGAGGTACGATGGGGTGGCGGTGCTGACTGCACAGACTTCTCGGAGTTTGCGCTTCCTCTGACTCACAGTGAGGCGAGCCGCTCATCCCCCAAAGATCAGAAGGCAGTTCTTGATCTTGGGGAAAACCTCCCCCTCGGGGTCGTCGTCCTTGGGAGGTTCTTCGGCACTCTCCTTGGTGATGATGTCGGTATAGTACCGACGGAGGACAGTGCATTCCTCGAGGGTGTGCTTGGTCGGTCCCCTATGATAGGGGCATGGCTTCTTCAGCATTTCGTCGAAGAGACCGGGGCCAGCAGGAGCCCGCTTGGGGTTCTTGCGACCTGCCGCCCCTTGCGGCCCTTCTTCTTTTTCTTAGGGTCGCGTGATCCCCAGGCCTCGGTGGCCTCGGCCTTCTGCTTCCCTTTAGCTGCACCGTCGGGAAGATGGCGCCGACTGCCTCTTCGCCTGAGGCAAAGTTGGTGGCGATGTCGAGCAGCTGGCTAGTGCTCGTGGGGGTCTTGCGTCCGAGCTCGTGCACCAACTCCTTGCAGGTGGTACCAGAAATGAAGGCTCCGATGACGTCGGAGTCCGTGATGTTGGGGAGCTCGGTGCACTGTTTGGAGAATCGCCTGATGAAGTCCCGGAGGGACTCATCAGGCTTCTGCCGGCAGCTCCTGAGGTCCCAGGAGTTCCCAGGGCGCACGTATGTGCCCTGGAAGTTCCCAACAAAGATTCTGACCAGGTCAGCCCAGTCATGGATCATGCGCTCAGGGAGGTGCTCAAGCCACGCCCTGGCCGTGTCGGCTAGATGCAATGGGAGGTTGCGGATGATAAGCAGATCGTCATCCGCCCCGCCTAGTTGGCATGCCAGGCGGTAATCCGCCAGCCAGAGCTCCGGGTTAGTTTCTCCTGAGTACTTGGCGAGGTTGGCGGGCTGTCGGAATCGCGCCGGGAACTTGGCCCTGCGTATGGCCTCGCTGAAGACGCGGGGACCCCGGGGCTCTGGTGAAGTGCTTCGGTCGTGATCGGGGTCGTACCTCCCGCCTCGGCGCGGTCGGTAACGTCGGGACTCGGCCTCGTCCCTGTCACGTCACCTGGCCTCAAGGGTGGCCCGTACGTCCGCATCGGCTCCGACGCGCTCGTGAACTGATGGGGCCCTGTTGCCCCCTTGCGGGTTAGGGGGTGGTAGACCCTGTACTGTTGGTGCCTTGTTAGGAGGGGGGCGTTCCCCATGATGTCTCGTGCTGTGGGATTGTGAAGCAGAACTTTCCGCGTTCTACACCACAGCCTGCTCCAGGAGACCACGTAGCCCCTGGCGCACTCTCCTTCCCTTAGGAGTCGAAGGCTCAGGCATCGCCCTGAGGAGGAGCGTGGCGGCCATCACATTCTGGCTGGCCGTGCTGAAGACTGGGCGTCTTCCCCTTGGTCCGCAACAATGCGACGGTTGACATCTCGGGCGCGACGTCTGGCTTCACCCCCGTCTCCGCGGGCGGACGGCTCCCGGACCAGGGCCTCGCGGAGTTGGCGGAGGCGTGTGTGCTCTTCTTCGAGCCTGGCCTCCAGCTCATCGAGCTGTGCGAGGTCAGGATGGTGTCCCCCAGCGGGGGCAGATGCTACCCCACGGGCTCCGGGAGTTGGATTGGGAGGTGGAGTTGCGTCCTCTTGCCTAGAGGGCCCTGCGTCCCCCTAGGTGCTATGCGGCGTGCCTCCGACTTCTAAGTTGAAGCACTCTCGTGACGGGTCGTAGCTTTCGTCGTCGGAGTCGGAGTAGCCGAGACAATAGTTGCTGGCCTCCAAGAAACGCATGAAGGTCTCCGGGTCGCCACAACCGGAGAAATCAGCGCCAGCCCACTTAACGAAGTGCTTACGGAAGAGGCGTAGGTAGCGGCGGCATTCCTGAGCCCAAAATGTAACTCGGGAGGTGCCACTGCTGTTACTTCATCCGCAGGTGGAGGAGGACGGGACGTTGAGGCCCCTTTGTCCCCCTTGCGGGGGACGGGCGCGGGCCGTGCCTTCCCCTTCGAACGGGGTGGGACGGGTGGCCGCGATGACCCTCTGTTGGTCCTGGGTGCGGAGCTTGATGTCCCGCGAGCCCTTCCTCTGGCGCCTGTCGGGCCGGAGGAGCGGGCGACCTGATGAGGAATATGCGGGGTGAGGACCGGACGGACCCTGGCCTCAGTGGTGGGGTCGGAGATCCTAGATCTCTGACGCCCCCTCCGTGAGCCCCCCGCATGGTGTCCCGACCGTCTCCCACGTATTGACTGTGGCGGGATCGGCTCGGGGCTAAGTTCGACGTCGTCACGTGGCGGGAGGAGGATCATGTCGTAGCCGGAACCGAGGGACATGAACTCCAAACTCCCAAATATCATGATGGTGCCGCGGCGGAGCGGGTGAAAACCGTCTGCCATCCAAATCTTCCCAGTAGGGACTGGCAAACGTCACGCAGAAGACACCTACCTGGCGCTCCAACTGTCGGCGTCTAGACTCGCGATCTAGGCACTGACGAGTATAAGTCTGCGTGACTACCCAAATTCGGATGGTGATGCAAGTGGGACACAGAGAGTTTATACTGGTTCGGGCCAAGAATGCCCTACGTCCAATGCGGCTATAGATTCTGTATAACCTTGCACCCAAAGGCGCTTGTAGTAGGGGGTACAAGCTGGTTGCGAGAGAGGGCTAAGTCCCAGGTCTCGGCTTGGTGGTGGAAAGAGTGCGGGTAGCTGCTCTGGAAGAGTGTGACGGTAGTGTATGCGTGCGTGTGTTCTGGACCTGTGTCCCTTCCAGTTGTGAACCCTGGCTCCCCTTTTATAGTCTTAAGGGGAAGACTGGTTTTTACAAGAGTAGATTTCTTCTGTTGAATGGTGAAAACACAGTCCCGACCCTGCTAAGGCTGGTCCATCTCGTCCTTGTGGGATGGTTGACGGCATGGCTACTCCTGTAGAGGGTTACCGAACCCTGTAGGGGTCGTGGGGGTCGGATCGCCGGTACTGCTGCATATCCTGTCAACAGTGGGAAATGACCACAAACAGTGGTGCTGATTTACCTCACCCATTCCCTTTCTACTGTGCGGTAGTGTGCTACAGTGAACAGGGGTAAGGGTGTATAGTGATAGAGGTAAGGCCACAGTGACTGGGGTGGTTGAAACAGTCATCGCCTTGCCCTGCCGCGTTATGGGGGCCGTCGCGTCCGTCATGTCGGGGGAAGTCTTGTTGCCCGGGTGGAGTGGGGTCCGGCGCCCGAGCCTTGGACGGGATTGGGCGAAACGGAGCTTGCGTCCAAGACCCTGAGAGGTTGGGCGAGTCGGAACTAGCGTCCGAGACCCTGAGAGGTCGGGCGAGTCGGAACTGGCGTCCGAGGCCCTGAGGGGTCGGGCGAGTCGGAACTTGCGTCCGAGGCCGTGAGGGGTCGGGCGAGTCGAAACTTGCGTCCGAGGCCCTGAGGGGTCGGGCGAGTCGGAACTTGTGTCCGAGGCCCTGAGGGGTCGGGCGAGTCGAAGCTTGCGTCCGAGGCCCTGAGAGGTCGGGCGAGTCGGAACTTGCGTCCGAGGCCCTGATGATTGTAATTAGTATGTTTCTTCGTGTTTTTTGTTGCTCAGATTTGGGTACCCCTTATTATGATACTGTCAGTGTTTTCCCCCGGGGGGTCACACCAACGAGTGAATTTGTATGCGTGCTCCCTTTCCCGGATGGTGATGCAAGAAGACACAGAGATTTATCCTAGTTCGGGCAAGAGAAGGCCCTACGTCCAGCGGGGGGAGAGAGTTTGTATTATCTTGCACCTAAGTGCTTGTACAGGGGCGAATACAAGCGTGGTATGAAGTGTGGAGCTCTACTACGTATGAGCGTGTTCTTCTGTCGTGATCTCTCTGTTCTATTCCTGAGTCCCTCTTTTTATAGTTCCAAGGAAGGACCTAGGGTACATGTATAGGTGTAGGAATTGGAGTCGATAGCAGCATGGAGCGCTGACCTACTCGAGGTTTCCGTACCGGCATGACCTCGAGCCGTCCTGTCTTAATAGCCTGATGATGATCACGCGTGCCCCTGCATTCTGCTCTGCGCGCCGTCTTGGATTGGTTCGGCGGATGCACGCTTATATGGCTCGGCGGCAAATCCGGCGGAGCGGTTACGGCGTGGTCAGTCGACGCCCGACTCGTCTCCAGGAAGGAGCCTGGTGAAGTCGAGGGTCGGACGCCGTACGAGGTGTCGATATCTGGAGCGCTGACCTTGGGTGTCTCGAGGGGGTCCCGATTAGACGTTCCATCCTTGTTTCCCGCGTCCTGACACGCCCTGGGTCGTTCGGTGGGAAGGCTGCAAAAAGAACGATGGGACAGAAGCCTGTTCCCTATCACGCCTCCCGTGACCCGTGTGTTAGGTGGGGAAGCGTCAGGTGCATTAAATGCCCCAGCTCTCGTGTGCGCGTCAGGCGGCGGACAGTGTCCTTGCGCTCGACGCCTCTCGGTTCGCTCGAGCCCGCTTCCGTATTCGACGGCAGTTGTCGCTCGAGCCCTGACCGATTCGCTCGACGCTATTTCCGTCTTCGAGGCTGCGGCCGTCGATGGCCGCGCGTGTGTACGGATGGTCTCGTTATACGCATTGGTGAGGGTACCCCTTGTTGATACCCTCGACAGTAGCCCCCGAGTCTTCATTCGAGCGCTGGCGCTCGAGTGGAGACTTTCGTTTTTACGGTCGAGCTTCCACGGGGGCGCGCGAGCGACCCCGCGGGGTGTAGCCCCACAGTCTTCATTCGAGCGCTGGCGCTCGAGTGGAGACTTTCGTTTTTACGGTCGAGCTTCCACGGGGGCGCGCGAGCGACCCCGCGGGGGTAGCCCCCGAGCCCTCGAGGGAGTATTTAACTCCTTCGAGGGTTATTTTGCCAAATTTGCAGAAACGCTGTCAACACCCGTGGTGGAAGGTTCTGTTCGGCTTTGCCTTTTGTGGAGGTTTCGACGTACTCTCGATAGAGCGAGCGTCTTCCACCCCAGATTGAGTTCCTAGCGGGTAGTCCAAGTGAGAACCTGTGCCCCTTTCGAGGGGGTCAGCTGTAGCCCGGAGGCGTCCTCATAAAGCAGGGTCGACGTGGTCGGGGATACCGGTCTCATTCGATAGAGTCCAGCGGCTCGATGCCTCCCTTCCGGGGGATTCCTCTCGACTGTCTCGACCCTACCTTGGACATCGCCAGCGAGTCCTCGAGGTGGGCCTCGATTTTCGACCACTTGCTGGGGATCCCTGACTCTTGGTGCTCGAGATCGGCTGTCGAACCCTTTCGATGGGCCAGCCATCGACCTCTCGAGACTATCGTGGGCGCATACCTTGGCTTACGAAGTAAGGAAGCTGCCGTGTCAGTTCGTCTTTCTGCCCGTTGGGCGCACCTTTCGAGGTAAGTGACGTTGCGACACTGTATCGGCGGGGAATTCGGAGCGTCTGGCCTGTGAGGAGAGAAAGGACCGTTAGACGGCACATTTATGGGGGGAGTTACCTCATTTATCGGATCTATCCGTCGGTTGGCCGCTATCTATAAATACGCCGTGGCGTTGCTCCATTCTTTCTTTCCCCTTCCGTCCTCTCGCCTTCGTCTTCTCGCTGCCTTTGCTCTCTTGCTTCCTCCACGCGCGCGTGCACCCCCTCGAGCGGTAGTGAATCCACCATCCTTCCAACCAAGATGCCTGTGAGGCTTGTTGCCGCCGACGACTGGCGTCCGTCGTTGATGATGGACCGCCGTCTGCTAGAGCTCGAGAATGAAGGGCTCTTGCGCCGCCGCACTTCGCAGTCTTCGCCGGAGTGGATCGCGCCGCCGGTGAGTCACAGGGAGCCCCAGCCACCCGAGGGCTATGTGGTGTCATTCGCCAAGTTCCACCGCCATGGCTTGGGTGCTCCCCCGAGTCGCTTTATGCGGGCCCTCTGCTTCCACTATGGAGTGGAGCTCCAGCATTTTTCCCCGAACGCCATCACCGTCGCGGCGGTCTTCGTCGCGGTGTTTGAGGGCTATCTGGGGATGATGCCCCATTGGGATCTATGGCTCCACCTCTACAGGGGCGAACTTTTCAACGCCCCCACCGGAACCACCGGCGTGAGGAAACCCGTGCGGGCCGGATGCCTCAACCTGGTGTTGAAGACGAAGAAGACGGAAAGGCCGCGCGAGTACATCCCGGTGGGGCTGTCGTCGAACCATGCTGGGTGGGACTCCCAGTGGTTCTATCTGAGAAACGACGACGGTCTCTTCCCCGCCTACACGGGCCGTCTGATCTCGGAGCGCCCAGACAACTGGACGTATGGCGTCGTCCAAGAGCACCAGTCGCGGCTTGACCCCCTCCTCGACGCCATGAAGAAGCTGCGCCTGGAGGGCTTGTCTGCCGCTCTCGTCCTCTCTGCCGTCCATCGTCGGAGGGTCCTTCCCCTGATGTCTCGGCCGTTGAGGATGGACGAAATGGGGCCGGGCGTCTCGTCCCGGGATCTCGAAGCTTGCCGGATGTCCAACGTGGCTCTGGCGGACGATGAAGTCGCCGCCCGGGTCAGGGCGGCCATCGCCGGCGACTTCAAGTCGCAGCACGTCAACGGCTTCCCCATGAGGCCTGATGAAGGCTCGGTCGATCTGGTATGTTTTCTTCCTCGTGGGTAGCCTTGACTCTGGGTTCCTTTTCCACCCCCTTTTTCTAAGTCTACTTTTTACGGTGGCAGGGGCGGATCGACGTTCGATCCTCGAGGCCCCCGGTGAGGGAGGACGAAGTCGACCGCGACGCGCGGCGCCGGTCCGCCGAGAAGTCGAAGTCCGTCAAGGACTCTAAGAAGAAGGGGGAGAAGAAGAAAAACCTCGACCGGCAAGCCTTAGAGGCGCGCCGGTCCAGGTCCAGGCAGAGGGGAGAGCCTGAGGAAGAGTCCCCCAGCGAGAAAGATGACGACGATGACGAGGACAGAGAGGACTCCGAGGGGATGGCGTCTCGTCTTGACCGGATCCTCGGGGGTCCATCTCAAGGCGACGTCGACGCTCCTCGGGCGGAAGCTCCGACTGGGGGCCCAGGCGGATCCTACCGTCCTCGCGCCGATACCCCTCCCGCGCCCAAGGTCAGCCAAGTCATGCCGCGCCCTCCCCCGGCGCTCAGGGAGAGCGGTCATGCCAGGCCCCAAGCGACGGGGCCACTGACCCGCGGTCGCGCAGCGGCCTCCGAGAAAGGAGAGGTCGGCCGCAGGAGCGCCAGTCCCGGCGCCCGTCAGGCGGGAACTGACGCACCTAGGCCAGCGCCTGCCCTCGAGGGGCCTGGGGCCCTAACGTGGGGTGGCTCGAGGCCCACCGGTCGGGGCGGAGGGAGGCGAGCTGTTCTCCCCGTGGGGTAAGCCTTCTCGATGCTGTGGCTTTTGTCTTCCTATTCCTCTGTGTTTGCTCATATACCGATCTTTTCTCAGGCTAAAGCGGACCCTCGAGCAGGCCCAGCCATCCATGGCAAAGAGGCTCAAAACGGGCGCCGCCTCCAAGGGACCAGGTTCGTAGTTTATTTCTGGGCCTTGCGATGTTCTTGTGTCGGTTATTATAACGTCTGACCTTTTTACCCTTTGTTTTGTAGGCTCCTCCAGTTCCCAACCTCCAGCCGGCGTCGAGAGGGCTCCGTCTCGTCCCGCGCCTACTCCGTCGCTGCCGACTTGTGATGAGGCGCCCCAGACGCAAGCGTCAGAGGGAGCCCCCGATCCCCCTAGATTGGGGGTCGAGGGGGAACCCATCACCATCAGCGACACGTCTGATGGTGACAGAGCATCTGGGGGTGCCCGCCCCATGGAGGAGGAAACGTCGACCCCTCATGTCGAGGGATCAACTCCCTGGCCCGCCGGCCTCCGCACCCTCGAGGAGCAGAAAAAGAAGAGGGAGGGGGATGAACAGCGGGAGCGCGAGGCGGCGCGGCAGCCACAGGAGCATGAGGCACAGCAACAGCAGCAACAACAACAGCAGCAGCAGCAACAGCAACAGCAGCAGCAGCAACAGCAACAACCGCAGGAGCAACCGCAGCAGCAGCAGCAGCAACCACCGCAGCAGCAACAGCAGCAGCAGCAGGCGGGCCAAGAGGAGGGACCGCTCGAGCCTCCGCCCCAAGGTCCGGCCCAGCCAGTGCCACCGGAGCCGCAAGAGCTCGGCGAGGAGGAGGACCTGCCGGTGTACGGCCCCCCAACCCCGGCGTGGCTCCTCCCGGGGGCACCTGCCGCGATCCGGGCAGAGCCGGGGCGAGCGGATGGAGTGGTGGCGCTCGCCTGCCTGAAGCGCACGCCCCCCGACCCCGAGTCCGATATCAAGAGGACAATTTACGGCATGGACGGGATCGCCCCAGGGTTCCTCCGGGAACGTCGGGCGTGGGAGGACCGCTTTCCTTCCGAGGAGGATGAAATTGGGGCATCGGGGACCAAGGATGGAACCTGGAAGACGGTGGACGACGACGGACGGTTCCCATGCCTCGTCGACCTGTTCCTGCGCCATGGGGGCTCCCTCGAGACCGTCGAGGGCCTCATCCGCGGCGTTAAGGCGCGGGATGACTGGGAGATGGAGCACTGGTGCCCCGACCGCATCCGTATCCGAGCCTCCCACGACCCGTCTGAGCCCGACATCTTCCTCGACGATCGGAAGGAGGCGGAGAAGTGGGAACACGTCGAGGAGCTCCGCCTTTGGATGAAGCATGTGGTGGGGCTCCTCTCGGACGTTATCAACAACGGGCTCGGCCCGGCTTATTTCGTAAGTGTTTCTCGAACTCCAATCCTCATGGTGCTTTCTGGTTTCTGTATTCTAATCCATCCGACCCTTGATTCGCAGGATATGAAAGAGACCTCCCGCATCAAGTCTAGCTTCATACACGCCACGAGGGGCGGTTGGGAGCAGCTCCCCCTCCTCAAGGATCAACTCCTCGAGTCGCAGGAAAAGCTCCTTAAAGCTTACAAAGATCTCATAGCACTCGAGGAGGAGAAGAAGGCGAGGGAGGCTGCTTTGGCTGAGGCCCGAGAGGCCTCGAAGAAGGCGGAGGAGGAGACGATGCAGCTACGGGAGCGGGCTCTTACGGTCGAGGAGGCCGCGTCCAGAGCCTGGGAGGAGGCCCTGTCCTACAAGAGCGTTATCGCGGATCTGGACAAGGAGAAGGGCCTCCTTAAATCCGACCTGGACTCTCTCTGAGAGTCCTTCCGAAAGATGAAGGTGGAGCATGTGAACGGCGAGGTCGCCAGGGGCGCCGCGGAGGAAGCCAAGAAGAAGGCCCTCGAAGATCTCGAGGCAGAGCGGGCTCGATCCCGCAGTCTCTCTAACGACGTCGAGCGTCTGAAGGGAGAATTGCTAGAGAAGAGTGGGGCCATTGCTCAGGCTGGCAAGGCGATCGAGGATCTCCGCGTTGCCAACACCGAGCTGGCATGCTCCAACAAAGAGATCGAGGGGGCCAACACCAGGCTGGTCGGCGAGAACACGGCCCTCGAGGAGACCGTACGCGGTATGTTTCCTCTATCAGATTTCTTTTTCCGAGGTGTGCTTAGTTTTTCCTAAGGTCTCTTTGTATTGGCTTTTACAGGGCTCAAGGACGAACTCCTGGCCGCCCAAGCCGAGGCTCGCAACGCCAAGGCTCAGCTCGAGGCGGAGGTTGCTTTGAACCGTCGAGTGCGGACGGCGATAAGTGATCTCTCGACCTCTTGGGAGGTCGAGCCTATGGATGAGTCGAGGGAGGACGCTCGAGGCGACGCCCTGGTCGACCAGTTGTGCTACATAGGCGCGACGCTGCGAGATCGGGTGCGGGACGCCCTCCACATCGGGGTGAAGCGGGCGATGGCGGTTGTCTGCTCGGGCTTCTCCTACGACATGGAGGTGGTGTCCCATGGCTTCGTCACCGACATCTCCAAGACCGACGCGGAGAACGAGGAGAGGCTCCATGCCTTGATCGATGACGCGGAGGCTCCTGGGGAAAGGTTGGCCAAGCTTTTTGAGCCTGAGGTGCTCCCTCCTGAGGCTAGCTCGGGCGGAGGCGAGGGCGGTGAGGATCGTGCCGCGGACTGAGGCCTGCGAGCCTGCTCAGGGCGCCTGAGGCCCCTTGTACGATACTTTGTTAATTCTGTGGGTAACTGATGCTGTATCACATTCGTAATTGTTAAATGCTTATTTTGTCTTTCCGCTTGATGCTTTCGTTTCTCTTTGCGCCTACGTTTGTATCCCTTGCTCGATTTTTCGTAAAAGACCACCTCGATCACTTCAATGGTGGGGAAGTGAGTAGAGTTTCCGTAGCCCGGGGGCGTAGGAGTTCTCCAGCTCGTTGTCCCTCGGCCTTTGAGGGGCTCGAGGCGCCTTAGCTACTTGAACCGTGCAAGGTTTACTACGTAAGAAAAGAAAACTTCTTGGTTTTTTCGATACTCGGGGGGGGGGTCGTCCCCCTGGTAGCCCCCGAGGGGGTGCTGACTATGATGGGTCATAGTCGGCGCCCCCTTTTAACGTCGAGATCGTGACTTATTAATCTTCTCGGCACAAAGAAAGAAGAATTGTTTCGAGGGAAGGACTTTATTTATTCATTCATTCGTTTACAAAGTCTTGGTACAAAACGTAAGGAGGAACATAAGTTTAGAACTTCTAGGGGTAGAATCGACGTAGCTGTTCGATGTTCCATGCGTTGGTGAGAATTGCCCCCTTTTCGTCCGCCAGCTTGTACGTTCCCGGCTTCAGGACCTCGGCCACCACGTACGGACCTTCCCAAGGCGGAGTCAGCTTGTGGCGTCCCTGATTGCTTTGCCGGCGTCGTAGGACTAGGTCGCCCACGTTGAGGTCCCTCTTGCGCACATGCTTGTCGTGGTAGCGTCGAAGCCTTTGCTGATATCTGGCAGAGTTGAGGAGGGCCATGTCTCTAGCCTCCTCAAGTTGGTCGACCGCGTTTTCTTGAGTCTCTTTGTTCGATTGCTCGTTGTAGGCCTTGAGTCGAGGTGACCCATACTCGAGGTCTGTGGGGAGGATAGCCTCAGAGCCGTAGATCATGAAGAACGGGGTGTATTTTGTGGCCCTGCTTGGTGTTGTCCTAAGGCTCCATAGGACTGAGGAAAGCTCCTCGACCCATTTTTTGCCGAATTTCTTCAATCGATTGTAGATCCTTGGCTTGAGTCCTTGCAAAATCATGCCGTTGGCACGCTCGACTTGGCCGTTAGTTCGAGGATGGGCTACTGCAGACCAGTTCACACGGATGTGATGCCGATCGCAGAAGTCCAAGAACTTTTTGCCGGTGAACTGGGTGCCGTTGTCGGTGATGATGACATTGGGGATCCCAAACCGATGGATGATGTCAGTGAAGAAAAGGACGGCCTGCTCGGAGCGGATGTTGGTGATGGGTCGAACCTCGATCCATTTGGAGAACTTGTCAATGGCCACCAGCAAATGGGTGAATCCTCCTTTCGCCTTTTGTAGAGGTCCTACTAAATCGAGCCCCCACACCGCAAACGGCCAGGTAATGGGGATCATCTGAAGAGCGTGGGCAGGCAGATGCGTCTGCTTGGCGTAGAACTGACACCCATGACATGATCGTACGAGCTCGATGGTGTCCGCCACGGCCGTTGGCCAGTAGAAGCCTTGTCGAAAAGCGTTCCCTACAAGGGTCCGTGGAGCGGCGTGGTGACCGCAAGCCCCCGAGTGCAGATCATCGAGGAGTTTTCGGCCTTCTTCCACGGTGATGCAACGTTGTAAGACCCCCGTCGGGCTCCGTCGATATAGCTCGTTGTCTTCGCCATAGATCACATATGATTTGGCCCGTCGAGCGATACGACGAGCTTCTGACCTGTCTTCTGGCAACTCGCCGCGGATAAGGCAGTCGAGGAACGGTGTGCGCCAATCGAATGGTCGACCTGGTCGTCGTTCTATCTCCATCATCTCTTTCACCATCAAGAGCGTATCGACAGCATTGGTTGGTTGGGAGGTGGTGGCGTCGACGCCAGCCCCCGTGCCTAGGTCGACGGATGGCTCGTGAAGATCTTTTGAGAATGCATCAGGCGGCACCGTGCCTCTGGTCGATGCGATCTTGGCGAGTTCGTCGGCTGCCTCGTTGTAGCGTCGAGCGATATGGACAAGCTCGAGACCGTGGAACCTGTCCTCGAGTCGACGGACCTCCTTGCAGTACGCTTCCATTTTTGGGTCGTGGCAGCTCGAGGTTTTCATTACTTGGTCGATGACGAGTTGGGAGTCACCTCGAACGTCGAGGCGTCGGACTCCTAACTCGATAGCGATCTTGAGACCATTGACGAGGGCCTCATATTCTGCGACATTGTTAGATGCGGCAAAATGAATCCTGATTACGTACCTCATGTGGACGCCCAAGGGTGAGATGAACAGCAGGCCGGCTCCGGCTCCAGTTTTCATGAGTGACCCATCGAAATACATCGTCCATAGTTCCGCCTGGACCTGGGTCGGGGGGAGCTGGGTGTCCGTCCATTCTGCGATGAAGTCTACCAGGGCCTGCGATTTGATGGCCTTGCGAGGCGCATAAGTGAGAGTCTCACTCATGAGCTCGACCGACCATTTTGCTATTCTTCCCGTGGCTTCTTTGCTCTGGATTATTTCGCCTAAAGGAAAAGACGAGACCACCGTGATGGGGTGGCCAAGGAAGTAATGTTGCAGCTTGCGACGGGCAAGGATTACGGCATAAATCAGCTTCTGGATTTGGGGATAACGTGCTTTGGTCTTCGAAAGCACCTCGCTGACGAAATATACTGGCCTCTGAACCGGCAACGCATGTCCCTCCTCCTGCCTCTCGACCACCACCGCCGCGCTGACGACCTGGGTCGTCGACGCGACGTAGAGGAGCAGCGGCTCTGCAGGTTGAGGTGGAACCAGGACTGGTGCTGAGGTCAGCGTCTTCTTCAGCCTCTCGAGTGCTTCCTCGGCCTCGGGGGTCCAAGAAAAGCGCTCGACCTTCTTTAGGAGTCGATATAATGGTAATGCCTTTTCTCCTAGTCTCGAGATGAAACGGCTCAGAGCCGCCAGGCACCCCGTGACTCTCTGTACACCCTTGATGTCTCGGATCGGCCCCATTTTCGTGATGGCCGAGACTTTCTCGGGGTTGGCCTCGATGCCGCGCTGCGAAACGATGTATCCTAGGAGCATGCCTCGAGGCACACCGAAAACGCACTTCTCGGGATTGAGCTTGATCCGGCTGGTGCGTAGGCAGCTAAAGGCAATCTCGAGGTCCTGGATCAGGTCTCCTCGTCGCTTTGACTTGACAATGTCGTCGACGTAGGCCTCGACCGTTGACCCTATATGTTCGCCAAATACGTGGAGCATGCAACGTTGATACGTGGCTCCCGCGTTTCGAAGCCCAAATGGCATGGTCACGTAGCAATACATCCCAAAAGGCGTGATGAAAGAGGTCGCGAGCTGGTCGGACTCCTTTATTTTTATTTGGTGGTAACCAGAATATGCATCAAGGAAAGAAAGGGTTTCACATCCCACGGTAGAATCGACAATCTGATCAATGCGTGGCAATGGAAAGGGAACTTTTGGACATGCTTTATTCAGACTAGTATAATCGACACACATCCTCATTTTCCCATTCTTTTTCTTAACTAATACAGGGTTTGCTAACCAGTCAGGATGATGAACCTCCTTGATGAATCCGGCCGTCAAAAGCTTGTGGACTTCCTCGCCAATGATCTTGCGCTTCTCCTCATCGAATCGGCGCAACCGCTGCTTCACTGGCTTGGAACCGGCTCGAATCTCCAAGGAGTGCTCGGCGACTTCCCTCGGTATGCCTGGCATGTCCGAGGGACTCCATGCAAACATATCAGCATTTGCACGGAGAAAGTCGACGAGCACGGCTTCCTATTTGGGGTCGAGGTCGGCGCTGATCGTCAGCACTTTGCCGTCGGAGTTGTTGGGGTCGAGCGAGATCTTCTTGGTTCCTTTCGCCGCCTCGAAGCTGCCCGCATGACGCTTAGGCTTTGGAGCCTCAGTGGCCATGGCCTCGAGCTTTGCAACGAGCTCGGTGGAGCTCTCGACCGCCTCCCCGTACTCGACGCACTCGACGTCGCACTCGTACGCGTGCTCGAAGGAGGAACTGACAGTGATGACGCCTTTGGGACCAGGCATCTTCAGCTTCAAGTAGGTGTAGTTGGGTATAGCCATGAACTTGGCATAGCCCGGGCGCCCGATGATGGCGTGGTACGTGCCTCGGAACCCAACCACCTCAAAGGTGAGGGTCTCCTTCCTGAAGTTGGCCGCTGTGCCGAAGCAGACCGGTAGGTCAATTCGACCTACTGGCAGTGCCTTTTTCCCTGGCACGACGCCATGGAAACCGCCGGCGCTTGGCTGGAGGCGTCCTCTATCGATGCCGAGGAGGTCGAGGGTCTCGAGTTAGATGATGTTGAGGCTGCTGCCACCATCCATCAGCACTTTCGAGAGTCGGGTGTTGACGATGATGGGGTCGACGACGAGCGGGTAGACGCCTGGGGCGACTACCTTGTCGGGGTGGTCCTCTCGGTCGAAAGTGATAGGAGTGCTTGACCAGCTAAGGTACTGGGGCACCGCCATTCTTGCCGCAAAGACTTCGCGACGCTCCCTTTTGCGCTGCCTCATGGTTAATTGAGTCGAGGGCCCGCCATAGATCATGTAGCAGTCGTGGACGGCGGGGAAGCCGTCGTCATCTTTGTTGTCCTCCTTGCTGCCAGCCTTCTCTTTCTTGGAGTCATCACGCGTATCTTTTTTGAACCCCAGACCGTCGAAATGTTTTCTCAGCATACGACAGTCCTTGAGCTTGTGGTTGGCGCCTCCCTTATGGTAAGGGCACGGCTCCTCCAACATCTTGTCAAAGATGCCTCCATCCGGAGGGCCTCGAGGCTTCTTTCGATCCATGGCGGCGACAAGGTTGTCATCGGAATCTTCCCGGTGGAACTGCCGCACTTTCTGCTTCTTTTTATTTTTCTTGAGGCCTCGACTGGGGGTCCCATCTTCGTCGATGGGCTGCTTGCCTTTTCTTCCTTCTGAGCTGAAGAAGGCGCCAACTGCCTCCTCCCCTGCCGCGTAGTTGGCTACTACGTCCATCAGCTCGTCGACGGTCTGAGGTCGATTGCGACCTAATTCCCGCACCAAGTCTCGGCTGGTGGTGCCCGAGACAAACGCCAAGATGACGTCGTGGTCAGGGATGTGCGGCAGCTCAGTGCGCTGCTTCGAGAAGCGTCGAGCATACTCCCGAAGAGTTTCTCCCGACTTCTGCTTGCACTTGCTGAGGTCCCACGAGTTCCCTGGCCGTATGTAGGTCCCTTTGAAGTTACCCTCGAAGACTCTGACCAGATCAACCCAGTTGTGGATCTGATTGGCAGGGAGTTCCTCGAGCCATCGACGGGCGGTGTCAGAGAGGAAAAGGGGTAGCTGTCTGATGATGGCTCGATCATCACCTCGAGCGCCACCTAGCTGACAGGCCAGCCTGAAGTCGGCCAGCCACAACTCTGGTTTGGTCTCTCCATTGTACTTCGCGATGCTGGTCGGGGGTCGAAATGGATTGGGCAGGGGCGTGCTGCGGATCGCCCTGCTGAACACTCGTGGGCCTGGTGGCTCGGGGGCCACCCGGTCCTCGTCGCTGTCGTATCTCCCACCGCGATGCGCGCTATAACCGCGCTCTTCCGCGTCTCCGTGCCGGCGGCGTCGATTTTCTTTGATGTCGTGCCGCGCGTCGTGTCGACGTTGATTGTCGACGGGGAGGATGAGAGCGGTCTTTCTATCTCGAGGGGGAGGTTGTTGATGGACTGACACCTCCTCTTCATTTAGAGGCTGTTCGTCGCGCTTCTCTGTGGCAGCTCCTCGTCGTCGAGACGCCGAACTTTCGGCTTGTTGAACCGCCGCCACCTGGAGCAATGTCTGTACCTCATCTCGAATGCGTCGGGCCTGGGAATTCGACGGCTCTGGCATGTTACGTAGCAGCATCGTCGCTGCCACTACATTCTGGCCTGCTCGAGGGAAACGGCTGACAGGTTGCTCTGGCTCTGCGTCGCCGACGATCTGTCGATGTACCTCTCGAGCACGTCTGCGGACACTTCCGCCCGGCGGGTAGGGCAGGTCTTGCTCGAGGATTTGCTCGAGCAGGACGAGGTGCTCGCGGTCTTCATCGAGCTTCATCTTGAGCTCCCGCAGCTGCGCGAGCTGCGCGGTTCCGTCTTCCTGAGGAGGGGGGTCGACCTGTCCGTCGTTCCCAGGCGTCCTGGGGTCTTCTCATGCCGCGGGGGCTCGACCACCCGCAGCAGCATCCCGTGTCTCGTCAGTAGTTTCTACCGCCCCGTCGATGTGATAGCATTCCCTCGTAGGGTCATAGCTATCTGTCTCGGAGTCGGAGTCCGGTTCGGCGGCGTAGAAACACCCACGTCCTTCCTCCAGCAATCGTTGCCTGAGGGAGGTGATCGAGTATCGTCCGGGGCCTAGACGACGGAGGCCTTGTACTCGGGAAAGGTCCGGCAGCTCGGACGCCGGCCGCCGCGCTTCAGAGCTACGTGGGAGGACCATTGGTCTTTCTACGTACGTCTGGGCGTTTGGGCATATCGTCCTGGCGAGCGACGCCGCGGCGTTGTCCAATCCGAACGGCAGTGCCGCTCTTGGAGAGAACAACCCATGTGGAAGTAGCCTAGCTGTGGTGGGGGAGAGCGCGCGAGACGCGTCCCCTCCCGTCGTCGCGGTGCTGAGTCGTCGCGCTTGTTGCTCCGTCGCACGGTGCTGCCGACTTGTGGCCTACGTCCTGCCTCGCACGAGTTGTTGGTCGTGCTGAAGCAGAGGGGCCGTGGTGGTGCTGTCCGCGCCTCTTCTTAGGCGGGGAGGCGTGGTGGTGAGGGCGTCTCGGGGCCTTCAACCGTGCTGGCGTAACGCGGGCTCCTCCTGGTCCTTTGACTGAGAGCAAGATCATGTCGTAGCCGGAGCCCGTAGACATGAACTCGAGACTCCCAAACCAAATCACCGTGGAGCGCGGAAACGGCGAGGCAAGAGTAGCCATCCGGAAAGGAGTGGGAAATCGATGAAAAACACGCAGGACCCCTACCTGGCGCGCCAACTGTCGGTGTTTTCCCCCGGGGGGTCACACCAACGAGTGAATTTGTATGCGTGCTCCCTTTCCCGGATGGTGATGCAAGAAGACACAGAGATTTATCCTGGTTCGGGCAAGAGAAGGCCCTACGTCCAGCGGGGGGAGAGAGTTTGTATTATCTTGCACCTAAGTGCTTGTACAGTGGCGAATACAAGCGTGGTATGAAGTGTGGAGCTCTACTACGTATGAGCGTGGTCTTGTGTCGTGATCTCTCTGTTCTATTCCTGAGTCCCTCCTTTTATAGTTCCAAGGAAGGACCTAGGGTACATGTATAGGTGTAGGAATTGGAGTCGATAGCAGCATGGAGCGCTGACCTACTCGAGGTTTCCGTACCGGCATGACCTCGAGCCGTCCCGTCTTAATAGCCTGGTGATGATCACGCGTGCCCCTGCATTCTGCTCTGCGCGCCGTCTTGGATTGGTTCGGCGGATGCACGCTTATATGGCTCGGCGGCAAATCCGGCGGAGCGGTTACGGCGTGGTCAGTCGACGCCCGACTCGTCTCCAGGAAGTAGCCTGGTGAAGTCGAGGGTCGGACGCCGTACGAGGTGTCGATATCTGGAGCGCTGACCTTGGGTGTCTCGAGGGGGTCCCGATTAGACGTTCCATCCTTGTTTCCCGCGTCCTGACACGCCCTGGGTTGTTCGGTGGGAAGGCTGCAAAAAGAACGATGGGACAGAAGCCTGTTCCCTATCACGCCTCCCGTGACCCGTGTGTTAGGTGGGGAAGCGTCAGGTGCATTAAATGCCCCAGCTCTCGTGCGCGCGTCAGGCGGCGGACAGTGTCCTTGCGCTCGACGCCTCTCGGTTCGCTCGAGCCCGCTTCCGTATTCGACAGCAGTTGTCGCTCGAGCCCTGACCGATTCGCTCGACGCTATTTCCGTCTTCGAGGCTGCGGCCGTCGATGGCCGCGCGTGTGTACGGATGGTCTCGTTATACGCATTGGTGAGGGTACCCCATGTTGATACCCTCGACAGATACCCAACAAGTCTAGAATCGCCTCGGACGTCGAGCCGCTTGATCCCAAGTTCGATCGCGACGTGAAGACCGTTAAGGAGGGCCTCATATTCAGCTGCATTGTTTGAAGCAGGGAAGTGAAGCCGGATTGCGTATCGCATCCTTACCCCGAGGGGTGAGATGAAGACAAGGCCTGCACCGGCCCCAGTTTTCATCAGAGACCCGTCGAAGTACATGGTCCAGCATTCGTGCTGGATTTGTGGGGGTGGGAGCTGAGTCCCGGTCCATTCTGCCACAAAGTCTGCCAGGACCTGGGACTTTATGGCCTTGCGAGGCTCATAGGCGATCCCATCGCCCATGAGCTCTATGGCCCATTTGGCAATCCTCCCGTTGGCCTCTAGGTTCTGAATCACCTCTCCCAGAGGGAAAGATGAGACCACTGAGACCGGGTGAGATTCAAAGTAATGTCGGAGCTTGCGCCGAGCCAACACTACAGCGTAGAGTAATTTTTGAATCTGGGGGTATCGGGTCTTTGTGTCGGAGAGTACTTCACTGACGAAGTATACCGGCCTTTGGACCGGTAGGGTGTGCCCTTCTTCCTTCCTTTTGACCACGATAGCTGCGCTGGCCACCTGATCAGGGGCTGCGACGTAAAGAAGAAGTGGCTCCCCCTCGGCGGGGGGCACCAGGATAGGTGGGTGGGTGAGCAAAGCCTTGAGCTTGTCAAGGGCTTCCTGGGCCTCAGGGGTCCAGGAAAAGTGCTCAGATTTCCTGAGTAACCTATACAGAGGCAGCCCTTTTTCTTCGAGGCGAGAAATGAAACGGCTTAGGGAGGCTAGACATCCCATCACCCTCTGTACTCCCTTTAGGTTACGAATGGGGCCCATATTCGCGATGGCCGAGACCTTTTCTGGATTGGCCTCGATTCCTCGCTCAGACACGATAAACCCAAGGAGCATGCCTCGGGGGACCCCGAAAACGCACTTTTTAGGGTTGAGTCTGATCCCTTTCGCCCTAAGGCATCGGAATGTTTCTTCTAGGTCGGCAACCAGGCTGCTTGCTTTCCTGGACTTGACGACGATGTCGTCTACGTATGCCTCTACCGTTTTGCCTATAAGGTTCCCAAAAACCTGGAGCATACATCGTTGATATGTAGCCCCCGCGTTCTTGAGGCCAAAAGGCATGGTTACGTAGCAATACATTCCGAAAGGGGTGATGAACGAAGTCGCGAGCTGGTCGGACTCTTTCATCTTGATTTGGTGGTAGCCGGAGTAAGCATCAAGAAAAGATAAAATTTCACATCCCGAGGTGGAGTCAACTATCTGATCGATACGAGGCAATGGAAAAGGATTCTTTGGACATGCTTTATTTAAACTAGTGTAGTCTACACACATCCTCCACTTCCCATTTTTCTTTTTAACTAGCATGGGGTTGGCTAACCATTCGGGATGGAATACTTCCTTGATGAATCCGGCCGCCAGCAGCTTGTGGATTTCCTCCCCGATGGCCCGGCGCTTCTCCTCGTCGAATCGGCGCAGGCGTTGCTTTACGGGTTTGGAGCCGGCTCGGATGTCCAAGGAGTGCTCGGCGACTTCCCTCGGTATCCCAGGCATGTCCGAGGGACTCCACGCAAATATATCGGCGTTTGCGCGGAGAAAGTCGACGAGCACCACTTCCTATTTGGGGTCGAGACTGGAGCTGATTCTCAACGCCTTGCCTTCAGAGGTGTCGGGTCGAGAAATACTAGCTTGGTCTCCTCCGCCGGTTCGAAGTTCCCGGCGTGGCGTTTGGGGTCGGGGACGTCCAGGTCGCAGTCGCCGAGGCTAGTAAGGATGGCCAGAGACTTTGCCAGAGCCTCGGCCTGCTCGACGCACTCGACGTCGCACTGGTAGGCGTGCTGGCTGGTCGTGCTGACGGTGATGATGCCCTTTGGCCCTAGCATCTTGAGCTTAAGGTAAGTGTAGTTGGGGACGGCCATGAACTTGGCGTAGCACGGTCGTCCCAGGATCGCGTGGTAGGTTCCTGGGAACCCGACCACATCGAAAGTGAGGAACTCTCGTCTGAAGTTGCTGGGGGTCCCGAAGCAGACGGGCAGATCGATCTGTCCGAGGGGGTGGGCACGATGCCCCGGCACCACTCCATGGAATGGAGCGGTGTCGTTCCTCAGCCGGGACTTGCTGATCCCCATGAGGGCCAGAGTCTCGGCGTAGAGGATGTTGAGGCCGCTGCCTCCATCCATCAGCACCTTAGTGAGACGGGTCTCGGCGATGATGGGGTCGATGATCAGAGGATAGCTCCCGGGATTGGGGATCCGCTCCGGGTGATCCTATCTGTCGAACGTGATCGCGCTCTCGGACCATTTGAGGTACGATGGGGTGGCGGTGCTGACTGCGCAGACTTCTCGGAGTTCGCGCTTCCTCTAACTCGCAGTGAGGCGAGCCGCTCGTCCCCCAAAGATCAGAAGGCAGTTTTTGATCTTGGGGAAAACCTCCCCCTCGGGGTCGTCGTCCTTGGGAGGTTCTTCGGCACTCTCCTTGGTGATGATGTCGGTATAGTACTGACGGAGGACGGTGCATTCCTCGAGGGTGTGCTTGGTCGGTCCCCTGTGATAGGGGCATGGCTTCTTCAGCATTTCGTCGAAGAGACCGGGGCCAGCAGGAGCCCGCTTGGGGTTCTTGCGATCTGCCGCGGCGACCAGGTTGTCGTCCGACTGACCCTGCCGCCCCTTGCGGCCCTTCTTCTTTTTCTTAGGGTCGCGTGATCCCGAGGCCTCGGTGGCCTCGGCCTTGTGCTTCCCTTTAGCTGCACCGTCGGAGAAGATGGCGCCGACTGCCTCTTCGCCTGAGGCAAAGTTGGTGGCGATGTCGAGCAGCTGGCTAGTGCTCGTGGGGGTCTTGCGTCTGAGCTCGTGCACCAACTCCTTGCAGGTGGTACCAGAAATGAAGGCTCCGATCACGTCGGAGTCCGTGAGGTTGGGGAGCTCGGTGCACTGTTTGGAGAATCGCCTGATGAAGTCCCGGAGGGACTCATCAGGCTTCTGCCGGCAGCTCCTGAGGTCCCAGGAGTTCCCAGGGCGCACGTATGTGCCCTGGAAGTTCCCAACAAAGATTCTGAAAAGGTCAGCCCAGTCATGGATCATGCGCTCAGGGAGGTGCTCAAGCCACGCCCTGGCCGTGTCGGCTAGATGCAATGGGAGGTTGCGGATGATAAGCAGATCGTCATCCGCCCCGCCTAGTTGGCATGCCAGGCGGTAATCCGCCAGCCAGAGCTCCGGGTTAGTTTCTCCTGAGTACTTGGTGAGGTTGGCGGGCTGTCGGAATCGCGCCGGGAACTTGGCACGCGGGGACCCGGGGGCTCTGGTGAAGTGCTTCGGTCGTGATCGGGGTCGTACCTCCCGCCTCGGCGCGGTCGGTAACGTCGGGACTCGGCCTCGTCCCTGTCACGTCGCCTGGCCTCAAGGGTGGCCCGTATGTCCGCGTCGGCTCCGACGCGCTCGTGAACTGACGGGGCCCTGTTGCCCCCTTGCGGGTTAGGGGGTGGTAGACCCTGTACTGTTGGTGCCTTGTTAGGAGGGGGGCGTTCCCCACGATGTCTCGTGTTGTGGGATTGTGAAGCAGAACTTTCTGCGTTCTGCACCACAGCCTGCTCCAGGAGACCACGTAGCCCCTGGCGCACTCTCCTTCCCTCAGGAGTCGAAGGCTCGGGCATCGCCCTGAGGAGGAGCTCGGCGGCCATCACATTCTGGCTGGCCGTGCTGAAGACTGGGGCGTCTTCCCCTTGGTCCGCAACAATGCGACGGTTGACGTCTCGGGCGCCACGTCTGGCTTCACCCCCGTCTCCGCGGGCGGACGGCTCCCGGACCAGGGCCTCGCGGAGTTGGCGGAGGCGTGTGCGCTCTTCTTCGAGCCTGGCCTCCAGCTCATCAAGCTGTGCGAGGTCAGGATGGTGTCCCCCAGCAGGGGCAGATGCTACCCCACGGGCTCCGGGATTGGTTCCGGGAGTTGGATTGGGAGGTGGAGTTGCGTCCTCTTGCCTAGAGGGCCCTGCGTCCCCCTGGGCGCTATGCGGCGTGCCTCCGACTTCTAAGTTGAAGCACTCTCATGACGGGTCATAGCTTTCGTCGTCGGAGTCGGAGTAGCCGAGACAACAGTTGCTGGCCTCCAAGAAACGCATGAAGGTATCCGGGTCGCCACACCCGCAGAAATCAGCGCCAGCCCACTCGTCATTACCCGAGGTGATGTCCTCTGGGTAGGATGAGACGGGCGGTGTGGAGACGAGGTCCAGTGTAGACCTCAAGTGGTGCCCGGGAAGTTCCGCGTACGCACTTAACGAAGTGCTTACGGAAGAGGCGTAGGTAGCAGCGGCATTCCTGAGCCCAAAAGGTAAATCGGGAGGTGCCGCTGCTGCTACTTCATCCACAGGTGGAGGAGGACGGGACGTTGAGGCCCCTTTGTCCCCCTTGCGGGGGACGGGCGCGGGCCGTGCCTTCCCCTTCGAACGGGGTGGGACGGGTGGCCGCGATGACCCTCTGTTGGTCCTGGGTGCGGAGCTTGATGTCCCGCGAGCCCTTCCTCTGGCGCCTGTCAGGCCGGAGGAGCAGGCGACCTGATGAGGAATATGCGGGGGGAGGACCGGACGGACCCTGGCCTCAGTGGTGGGGTCGGAGATCCTAGATCTCTGACGCCCCCTCCGTGAGCCCCCCGCATGGTGTCCCGACCGTCTCCCACGTACTGACTGTGGCGGGATTGGCTCGGGGCTAAGTTCGACATCGTCACGTGGCGGGAGGAGGATCATGTCGTAGCTGGAACCGAGGGACATGAACTCCAAACTCCCAAATATCATGATGGTGCCGCGGCGGAGCGGGCGAAAACCGTCTGCCATCCAAATCTTCCCAGTAGGGACTGGCAAACGTCACGCAGAAGGCCCCTACCTGGCGCGCCAACTGTCGGCGTCTAGACTCGCGATCTAGGCACTGACGAGTATAAGTCTGCGTGACTACCCAAATTCAGATGGTGATGCAAGTGGGACACAGAGAGTTTATACTGGTTCAGGCCAAGAATGCCCTACGTCCAGTGTGGCTGTAGATTCTGTAGAACCTTGCACCCAAAGGCGCTTGTAGTAGGGGGTACAAGCTGGTTGCGAGAGAGGGCTAAGTCCCAGGTCTCGGCTTGGTGGTGGAAAGAGTGCGGGTAGCTGCTCTGGAAGAGTGTGACGGTAGTGTATGCGTGCGTGTGTTCTGGACTGTGTCCCTTCCAGTTGTGAACCCTGGCTCCCCTTTTATAGTCTTAAGGGGAAGACAGGTTTTTACAAGAGTAGATTTCTTCTGTTGAATGGTGAAAACACAGTCCCGACCCTGCTGAGGCTGGTCCATCTCATCCTTGTGGGATGGTTGACGGCATGGCTACTCCTGTAGAGGGTTACCGAACCCTGTAGGGGTCGCGGGGGTCGGATCGCCGGTACTGCTGCATATCCTGTCAACAGTGGGAAATGACCACAAACAGTGGTGCTGATTTACCTCACCCATTCCCTTTCTACTGTGCGGTAGTGTGCTACAGTGAACAGGGGTAAGGGTGTATAGTGACAGAGGTAAGGCCACAGTGACTGGGGTGGTTGAAACAGTCATCGCCTTGCCCTGCCGCGTTATGGGGGCCGTCGCGTCCGTCATGTCGGGGGAAGTCTTGTTGCCCAGGTGGAGTGGGGTCCGGCGCCCGAGCCTTGGACGGGATTGGGCGAAACGGAGCTTGCGTCCGAGACCCTGAGAGGTCGGGCGAGTCGGAACTGGCGTCCGAGGCCCTGAGGGGTCGGGCGAGTCGGAACTTGCGTCCGAGGCCCTAAGGGGTCGGGTGAGTCGGAACTTGCGTCCGAGGCCCTGAGGGGTCGGGCGAGTCGGAACTTGCGTCTGAGGCCCTGAGGGGTCGGGCGAGTCGAAACTTGCGTCCGAGGCCCTGAGAGGTCGGGCGAGTCGGAACTTGCGTCCGAGGCCCTGATGATTGTAATTAGTATGTTTCTTCGCGTTTTTTGTTGCTCAGATTTGGGTACCCCTTATTATGATACCCAACACTGACACTGAGCACCCGACCACCGCTCATTCGTTACAAGGGAAAGAAGGTCGACGGCTCGGACCTTTTCCGAGCCCTTGATCGCTCTGATCTCAAACTCCTCGAAGCTTCCCGACTAGTAGAAGGGATCTCGTGCCAGTTTGATCAAGTCGCGCCGACGGACTCCTTCGACTCCTGCCGGCCAACTCGTGTCGTCACACACGAACGGCTGGGGACGTCTCTGACAATAACTTCCACCCCCTCAAGACGGTCCGTCGAACTCAGGGCATACCCAGACCAAGGTTCCCCTTACGGGCTAAACAACTCAGCCGTTTATTACTCATGGCACGTCCAATCCCTTTTCAATGGGGCGGGTTGGTTGCCAAAACAGAACAGTCGACCAGCTCATCACTATGTCAACATGGTGACGATCCGAGAACTACCGGACGGCCAGGCTTCAGGCACAACCTCCAGCACTGGATCCGTTCCCATCGAGGTTATAAACTCTGAGGACGAAGACTACGACCTGGATTTACCACCATACCCTCCGGGTTTCTCTCGCTTCCCGGTCTTTCTGCCCCGACGGGGAGATCTCGTCTTCAATGTCAGCGGCGACGAACCGGTCGTCGATGGAGAGACAGACGAGCAGAGGCAGCTCCGTGAACAGCGCAATGCCGACCACGCTCGGCGACGTGCGGATGAGGAATGACAACTCCCACCGCATAAACTCAACGACGCTTTCGACATGGTCGGGGATCAGCAAGTCTACAAAATGCCAAGTGCTAACGTGGCCGTTGCTATGGCAAACTTAGACCGACTCCCTGATACTCCCGAGTGCCAGGGTGTCCGATCCAGCGTACGCGCACATCTGATCACCGCGATGGGACAGACAGCCACCTTATTCAAAAGAGTCCAAGCTATCTCCTACGCAGAGGTCTCCTCTGACCAGACTCATCGCAGCCGGACCTCACCACAACCCAGCGAGCACCACCATAGCCGTTCCCCCAACAATCGTCGAAATGGTTCACGGCGTGACAACGGTGGTCGGGATGCCGGCGGCTACCGCGAGCAGAATCGTGGGCGTAGTCAGGAAGTAAACCAGGACAGGGATCTTCGATACAACATCCCTCCCAATGACGCTCGGGACCGCATCAACAGGCGCGCCACGGAGAGAGCGGTGCACGAAAACCTGCGTTGCATTGAGTACGATGCCACGCACGGTACCTCGGGCCTGAGACAGTTTTCCTCGCACCTTCGCGAGGTCGTGTGGCCCCGTAATTTGAAGCTCGAGAAACTCAAAAAATACGACGGCAAGGAAAACCCAGAGAACTGGATCACTCTCTATGAGATTGCAGTCCGTTTAGCAGCAGGAGATGAGCACGTCATGGCCAACTACTTCCCAGTCGTCCTCAACCAGGCTAGTCATCAATGGCTCCTGGGCCTGCCCGAAGACTCTTTCGACTCCTGAGAAGAACTACGCCAAGCGTTTATCAACAATTTCATCGCTACCTGCGAGCAGCCTAGGAACAAGTGCGACCTCGAAAGGATAAGGGACACGAAAAATGAGCCTCTGCGCGATTACATCCGACGATTCTCGGATATGCGTCTTAAAATCACGAAAATTTCTCACAACGAGGCCATATCTGCTTTCATGAAGGGGCTACGCTTCCACGAAGCACTGAGGAACAAGCTACTGCGCAAAAGGCCAACGACGATGGCCGAGCTCCTTACCACGGCCAAAAATTACGCCGACGCCGACGATGCAGAAAAGCTCATCCGGGACGATGTGAGAGGTCCCGACCAGCCTCCCCGACGAGACGACAGTCGTGGTCATTTCGACAACAGGAACCATTGCCGCCCCGACAACCGCAACCACAAAGAAGGTTGGGATAGGCGGCGTGACAATCGTGATGACTCTAGAGGCAAGCGCCCTCGCGACCACGACCACGAGGTGAATACGGTCAAGCGTCCCAATGGGCGGCGGGACTACCAGGAAGACTACAATAAGACGTTGAAGGGATCATGCCAACTGCATCAAAAATCCAACCACACGATGGAGGAATTTCACGTGCTCAAAAGCATCTACACGCGGTGGGCTTCTCAAGATGATCCCACCATTAAAAACGGGAAACAGGACGGGCGCGATCACGAAGACGAGGACGAGGACCAGGATAGGGACCCACAACACCAGTATGTCAGTCCCACCGACGTGGTCCAGTCCATCTTCGGGGCAAAGTTTCCATCGAGTCTAAGCGAGAAAGAAAGCTCTTAAAGAGAGCCTGCCTCAACATAGACAGCACAGATGGTCTGATCGCCGATCCGAAATTTCCTCCCTGGTCGCACAGAGAGATCTCCTTCAGCAAGAAGGATCAGTGGGCCGCCATCCCGGAGCCAGGACGTTTCCCTCTAATCTTAGACCCTTGCATCAACAGCATCAGATTCGAGCACGTGCTCGTTGACGGGGGAAGCTCCATCGACATCCTCTTTCGCAACAGCTTGCCTGCTCTCAAGATAACCCCGACACAGCTAAAGCCCTACGACGCTCAATTCTGGGGAGTCCTGCCAGGTCAAAGTTCAGTACCCCTCAGACAGATAACACTGCCTGTCCAGTTCGGAACGTCTGACCACTTTCGAACAGAGTTCGTCAACTTTGTGGTCGCCGACTTTGATGGAACTTACCATGCAATACTGGGCCGACCATCACTGACAAAGTTCAAGGCAGTTCCACACTACTCATACCTGGTCCTCAAAATGCTTATAGAGAAGGGCGTCCTAACTGCCAGGGGCAATGTCTACACCGCATGCACTTGCGAGAAGGAAAGCTTCAAGATCACCGAAGCAATTGATCTTTCAATCCGCATGGCAGAAACAGCAGCCCAAGCTACACAGGTCCCACCCGACCAGCTCGAACTACCCGAGCAGGAGACTGCATGGAAGAATTCAAAGTCCAAATAGCACAAGGAAGTACAGCTGGTCGACGGCAGCCCCGAGAAGACGGCCCTCATCGGGGCCAACCTGGACCCTAAATAGGAAGACGCGCTCGTCAGGTTTCTATGGGACAATGTGAGTGTTTTCGCATGGAAACCCGCAGACATGCCCGGCGTCCCACGAAACCTGATCGAGCACTCCTTAAACGTTTCAAAGACCGCAAGACCCATCAAGCAAAAGCTAGGACGGTTCGCTCGTGATAAAAAGGAGGCTATTAGGACAGAAATAACACGGCTTCTAGCAGCCGGATTCATTAAAGAAGTGTATCATCTCGATTGGCTCGCCAATCCGGTTCTTGTACGCAAAAAGAATAATGAATGGAGAATGTGCGTTGATTACACCAATCTCAATAAACACTGTCCTAAAGATCCTTTCGGTCTCCCTCGCATCGACGAGGTGGTCGACTCAACGGCCGGATGCGAACTCCTCTCTTTTCTAGACTGCTACTCTGGTTATCACCAGATCTCGCTAAAGGAAGACGATCAGATCAAAACATCTTTCATCACTCCTTTCGGCGCGTATTGCTACACGACCAAGTCCTTTGGACTCAAAAACACCGGAGCCACCTATCAACGGGCCATCTAGCAATGCCTCCACGATGAGATTCGCGATGACCTCGTCGAGGCTTACGTAGATGATGTCGTCGTCAAAACAAAGGACGTGAGCACTCTAATCGACAATCTAGACCGAACTTTTAAGGCACTAAACAAATACAAGTGGAAGCTTGTCGACGAAAGCTGGTCGGCAGTCTACCTTGGGGTATACCCACGGTAGTAGTTTATCGGTAGACGGTGCGCAAACTACGAACTCGATGGTGACGCAAGACACGGACAAGCTTTTTATCCAGGTTCGGCCGCCGAGTTGGCGTAATACCTACGTCCTGCGTCTGGTTGTATTGATTTGTGTTGAGAGAATATGATGTGTCCTAGGGGGGTCCCTTGCCCCTCCTTATATAGTCTGGAGGGCAGGGTTACAGATCGGGAAACTAGTCCTAGTCGGTTACAATTGCCATGGATAATTCGATATCAGATCCTATTCTAACCGACTAGAATCCTGCTCGATCTCCACATCTTGTTTCCTTGCGCGAAACTCCAGGTTGTCGGATCAAGCCTTGAACTCGTCTCGTAATGGGCCAAGCCTCCTGGCCGAAGTCTAGCCATAAGGGTATAGGGGTTTATACCCCCACAGCTAGTCCCCGAGCACCATGTATTGTGATGTAACACGCCGTCTTGAGCTTCTTCGATCAGTGAAACTTGACGTCTTCAATAAGTGGGAAGGTCGCCCAAACAGTTGCAACGGTTCTTTGACCAACTCAAAAGACAGTTGATCAACATTGACATCGAAGAAGCGAGTTGTTCGAAGAATGCATGGTGCTCTAAATTAAAAAAGATTTCTTTCCTGGTGAAGTGTGCCCACTTTACTTTTTTGAAAGGTATAAACATCAAAAAAAAAGCAAGCATATTCACCGCAAGGTGAAGTGTGCCCACTTAGTCCCCGAGCCTGGTAGTAGGTGACGTAGGCACGTGGTGCCAGGGTCAAAATAAAAGTCCTCAAAGAAATTCTGTAACTGAGATGCATCGCCAGATGCATCGTACCGATGTAGTCCCCGAGCTTGCTGGAAGGCGAAGTATGAGCCTTGTAGCAAGGTCTAAAAAATTGAATTTACCAGTCCGTCTGCAATGGAATAGACCAATCGACCAGTCCCCAAGCACCAAGTGCGCTCCTTAGAATTCTGTGTTGCTGTACTGTACGACCAGTCCCCGAGCATCGAGTGCTCGGTGGTCGGTGCAGTCCTTGAAGTTCCGAGCTGATAGACTGGGCGACCAGTTCCCGAGCGTCGAGTGCTCGGTGGTCGGTGCAGTCCTTGAAGTTCCGAGCTGATAGACTGGGCGACCAGTCCCCGAGCGTCGAGTGCTCGGTGGTCGGTGCAGTCCTTGAAGTTCCGAGCTGATAGACTGGGCGACCAGTCCCCGAGCGTCGAGTGCTCGGTGGTCGGTGCAGTCCTTGAAGTTCCGAGCTGATAGACTGGGCGACCAGTCCCCGAGCGTCGAGTGCTCGGAGGTCGGTGCAATCCTTGGATTGTTGACTCTCTGGCATATGTGTCTTCTTGTTTTTGAAAAGATCTTTCCAGTTAAAGTTGACGTGACGAGACCTCCTGACAGGGTGTCAGATGGATGCATGAAAAATTGCACCTGGCAACTGTGCAGCCGCCCTTTGCATGGTTTGAGAAAAGGAAACCATCAATTGGTACGAAAGTTCCGCTGCATTAATTGTCTATAATCATTGTAAACCGAAACGCCGCATCCACCGCATGGCCCGCCCACTTCCCGAGATTACGGGATGTGGGAGAGGTGGAGTTGCGGGTTATAAGAGCCTGACAGTTCCGCCTATACTGCTTACCCTGCCATTGCCTTCAAGCCCTCCGCTCTTGCCTCCTTCAACTACCTGCATCTTCCTAACTCAAGCCCACCTTCGCACCTCCAATGGCGAAGAGCGACTCCAAGAAGAGGGCCGAACTGATGGCCAAGGAGTGGAAAAAGTCCCGCAGCACCGCGAAATCTCTTGGTGACCTCGTCGATATGGGGCTTCTGCACAGCCCGGAGCTCGGTGGCTGGAGGGCACCGGAAGGGGAGAGCTACCCCGACCCCCGCGCCGGTGAGATCGTTGTATTTGAAGATTTCATTAAGAGGGGCTTTGGTGTTCCTGTTCATCCTTTTCTTCAAGGTCTTCTTTTGTATTATGAGATCGGGATTTGCAATCTGCACCCGAACTCAATTCTCCTCATTTCCACTTTTATCCACTTGTGCGAGGCCTATGTTGGCATAGAGCCGCACTTCGATCTTTTTCGGTATCTTTTCTGCTTGAGGAAGAAGGGAGCAGTTGGAGGCTCCAAGGTTGCAGGTGGAGTATACCTCAACCTTCGTGATGGAATGAAGAATCGCTACCTGCACTGTCCATGGAACACTTCCTTGACCGAATGGTACAGGAAGTGGTTCTACATCAGGGAGGAACCGGGCAGCTCCACTTTCTGCGACGTGGGATACATTCCTGAGAAGAGGATGAGCTGGACCGACCGCCCGGAGTTCGACGGTCCAGTGGCGGATCTCATGAAGCTGATCGACTGGTCGCGCCTGGACGGGCTTGGCGTGGTCGGCAACTTCATTTGTCGTCGGGTGATGCCCTGCCAGAAGTGGGTGCACTCGGCGTACGAGTATGCCGGAAGCGTGGACCCGACCAGGATGCGATCGGAGATCTTGGAGAAAGCGGAGGTACAACAGCTGTTGAACGAGCTGTTTAACTTCGCGGACGGAGGCTTCATCCGTGGCAGTGACCGGGTGCAAGCCTTCAAGTTAGGACGACCAGCGCCAAAGGTATGTAGCAGATTATTTTGTTTTAGCATTCGTATATCGTCTGCACCTGACTCATCTCTATTGCTTTTGCAGATCGGCGATGTCAACCGGTGCACAGTGTATGTATCACTGGCACCGGGGATGGAAAATCCTGCGGGAGAAGACCCGCCAGAGGAGGACGCTGCTCGGTGTACTCATTACACCAGCAGTGAGGAGGACCAAGCCCGCCCCGTCCCGACCTCCGAGGAGAGGGTAGCGGGGAAGAGGCCATTGCCGGCAGATCCCTTGCCGACACCGGAGCTGCCAGCAGATCTACCGGCGGAGAGCAGCCAAGCACCGAAGCGTCGTCGGCTCGTGCGAATCGTTGACGACGACGACGACGAGGAGGCTGCGCCGTCGTTAGTCCGACGGGCTCGGAGCCGCCCAGATAATGCGCCGGCCGCTACTGATCGAGTGGCCAGCGACCCCCCTGCACCGCAAGTTGTCGAGATGGGGGCGCAGGTGCCGACCGGCCGGGCGAGGAGGAGGTTCACCGCGACCCACCGCCGATCAGACCTGTAAGTGTTCGACTTACGTATTTTGGACTTCTCTTTGTTTTTTTTTGAAATTACACTTTTGTTCCTGTAGTGCGGCGTCGGATGTCGACCCCGGCCAGGCTGCCAGCCAGGGGACGGGCGAGCCTGTCCGCGCTGCTGAGGATACGGCTCCCCAGACCACAGAGCAGCCTACAGCTGCAGTCGCGCCTGGGAGCACCGAGGGCCCCCCGACCGCAGCACCGACTACGACAGGCAGCCCGACCAGAGCTGAAGAGGCTCCCTCAGCTGTCTCCACAGAAGAGGAGGGAAGATCCCCGACCGCTCCTCCTGCCGGGAGGAGTGAAGTCCCCACGCCACCCCGAGCAGGACCCTCTTCGGCTGCAGGCTCCCCAGGTCTGGTCCGAGGGCCAGTAATACCTGGGACCACCACCGGGGGTGGCGCAGCGCAGGAGGAGGAGACCCGGGCGGCCTCCGATGACGAGGTGGAAGAGATTGAGGGTCGTCCCCGTGATGGCCGCCAACACGTTTATGTGTGGCGCCAACGCGGGGATCACTTTATCGGGCATGAGGAGCTCGCCGAGACCGAGGAGGCCGCCAGGGTGGAGCGCGCGGCCAAGCGCCTCGTCGACGAAGTCAAGGTAAGCGGCTTTTTGTACTGCTGTACATTGTATGCCTTGCCTTGCATGGTCGTTATACGCTCGCTTTGCAGGGCGTAATGAAAACGGCAAAGTACCGGAAACGGTGCTTTGACCAAATAGAAGGCGTCGTGGCCGAGAACAAGGCCCTTGCCGCAGAGGTAGACCGGTTGCGGTCGGAAGTTGGGGAGAAGGTGGCCGAGATGAGTGCCCAAGAGGAGCGTCGTCTCGACCTCACTCGTCGCTTGGCCGATCAGTACCGGCAGCGAGAAGGTTAGTCACACGCTCTGAGCGGCTTTGCGTACTTGTGTAGTTTGCTTTACTGACCAGTTTATGATTCACGCAGACTTGGAGGAGGAGGTGGCGCGCCTCCGACAAGAGAAGGAGCAGCTCAGCCAACAGCTCGCCGGTGCGCTGGAGTCCGGGCGGCGAGTGGAAGAGGAATTAGGTCGAAAGGACCGGGAATTATCTGGTAATGGGTGCTGCTGCTTGTTGCCCCTTTGTTTGTTTGGTATGCCGAAAATAATGCTTTGTTTCGTTTGCAGTGCTCAAGGTGAACGCCAAGAAGCACCTGGATGATCTGATCAAGGACCGGGACTCCTGGAAGGTCAACTGTTGCAGGATCTGGAAAGGAGTGTCCCCGGTCCTAGACCTGATCAGTCCCGAGCTCCCGGAGAGCCAGCCCCGCGCGCCGCAGTTGACCCCGGTCGAGAAGGCGCAACAGGCGTGGGACTGGCTCCAGCAGTTCGTGAAGGACGCCGGGAAGTTTGCCGGCGCGCACGTCCTCAGCATGGTGCGCGCCCACTACCCCCTGGTCGACTTGAGCCGGCTGGAGAAGGGGTACCCGAAGGAAGTCGGTCCACTGGAAGCAGACGAGCTTCGGGGTAGTCTGCTGGACTTGTCGTCGACAGTGATCGGCGACATCAATCTGTGCGGAACGGCCACTCCCCCCGACCAGCCGAGTTCAGATAGGTCGGCCAGGGAGTTGTCGGGCGCGTCCGTTGCGGGAGATGGGCGGTCGACGCCTGCGGTCTCGACCAGCCAGGCGCCGGTGGCCCCGACCCCTTCGTCCGGGCAGCAGGGCCAGGCGGGTGATCAGCCCGAGCAGCTAGGCCAGTAGTCTGTAGAAATAGACTAGTGTCTGCCCGTCAGGGTGTTTATTGTAAACTTTGTATGTAAAGTTTGTAATAAAGTTGGTCTTTTTTGTCATGACTGTTATTTTGAGCGCTGTAAGAATATCTGAGTGACGTGTCACCGTATTCGTCTTGGTAGTCGTTAAGAGCATCCATTGCAGGAGTTTTGCCGAGTGCTGTGTGCGACAAGGTACAGGCAAAAAATAGAGAATTTCATTATCATCAATTATAAGATACTTACGAAGGAAAGTTGTCGGTGTTTTTCCCCCGGGGGGGTCACACCAACGAGTAAATTTGTATGCGTGCTCCCCTTTCCGGATGATGATGCAAGAAGACACAGAGATTTATCCTGGTTCGGGCAAGAGAAGGCCCTACGTCCAGCGGGGGGAGAGAGTTTGTATTATCTTGCACCTAAGTGCTTGTACAGGGGCGAATACAAGCGTGATATGAAGTGTGTAGCTCTACCACGAGTGTGTTCTTGTGTTCGGATGTCCCTCTTCTATTCCTGAGTCCCTCCTTTTATAGCTCCAAGGAGAGACACAGGGTACATGCGTAGATGTTAGAGTAGGGATCGATAGCTGCATGAAGCGCTGACCTACTCGAGGCTTCCGTACGGCATGGCCTCGAGCCGTCCCATCCTGATAGCTTGGTGATGATTACGCGTGCTCCTGCGAGCTGCCCTGCCAGCCGCCTTGTGCTGGTTCTGAGGTCGCATGCTCGTATGGCATGGTGGCGGATCCGGCGGAGCAGCTGTGGTGTTGTCAGTCGACGCCCGACTTGTCCCTGGGGAGGGACCTTGTTCGGTCGAGGGTCGGGCGCCGCGTAATATGCTGATATCTGGAGCGCTGACCTTGGGTGTCTCGAGGGGGTCCCGATTAGACGTTCCATCCTTGTTTCCCGCGTCCTGACACGCCCTGGGTCGTTCGGTGGGAAGGCTGCAAAAAGAACGATGGGACAGAAGCTCGCTCCCTATCACGCCTCCCATGACCTGTGTGTTAGGTGGGGAAGCGTCAGGTGCATTTAATGCTCCCGCCCGCGTGCGCGCGTCAGGCGGCGGACAGTGTCCTAACGCTCGACGTCTCTTGGTTCGCTCGAGCCCGCTTCCGTCTTCGACGGTAGTCGTTACTCGAGCCCTGACCGGTTCGCTCGACGCTATTTCCGTCTTCGAGGCTGCGACTGTCGATGGCGGCGCATGCGTAAGACTAGGGCGTCGCATTAAGGGTCTCGACCTTCGTACGGGCAATCTCATAATGCGCATCGCTGAGGGTACCCCTTACCGATACCCTCGACAAAAGTTATCAAAACTTTATGGATAGAAACGTCGCAGCTTGTCGATGTGCCAAGAGTTAGGCACTCGCGTTCCATCTGGGTATGCCAATCTATAGGACGTAGGTCGTGTGACCTCGGTCACCACGAAGGGTCCTTCCCAGGGAGTGGATAGCTTGTGCATTCCCTCCTGGCTTGTTTTCCATCGAAGTACCAGATCGCCGACCACGAAGGAACGGTCCTTGACATTCCTGTTGTAGTATCGCCTGACTGCCGCGAGATATTTTGCTGTTCGGAGACAGGAATCTAAACGCTTTTCCTCCATGCAATTGATTTTGAGTTCTCTGGCGTTGTCGGCGGTCGCCTGGTCGAAGTGTTCGATTCGAGGAGATCCGAAGTGTATGTCAGACGGCAGGACCGCCTCTGCACCGTACACCATGAAGTAGGGAGACACCCCTGTGTTTCGACTGGTCTGAGTTCGGAGGCCCCAGACCACTGCCGGCAATTCTTTCATCCATCGACCGGGCGCTCTGTCGTTTTCGGTGTACAACCTTTTCTTTAGGGCGTCAACGATCATTCCGTTAGCACGTTCCACTTGACCGTTGGCACGTGGATGTGCCACTGACACGTATTTTATGACTATGCCTCTGTCATCGCAGAAGTCCCAAAAAGTGGTGCCAGTAAACTGAGTGCCTAGGTCGGTGATTATGCTGTTCGGGATGCCGAATCTGTGTATGATTTGATTGAGGAACTCCACAGCCTTCTCGGAGGTTGCCTTGACCAGAGGCATGTATTCAATCCACTTGGAGAACTTGTCGATTAACACGAAAACAAACTTGAAATTGCCCGGGGCTGGTTTAAATGGCCCGATCATGTCAAGCCCCCAGCAAGCAAAGGGCCAAGACGACGGGATGGTTTGAATTTCGTGGGCAGGTACGTGGGTCCTCTTAGCGAAAAACTGGCATCCTTCACAATGTCGAACCAGTTTTTCTGCGTCGCCGACCGCGGTTGGCCAATAAAAACCTGCTCGGAAAGCCTTTCCGACCAGCGTTCTGGATGCGGCGTGATTGCCGCAGGATCCAGCATGTATGTCCTCTAAGAGCTTGATACCATCATCTTGGGGTACGCACTTGAGCAGTACTTTGGAGCTTGCATTTTTCCGCATGAGTTTGCCGTCGACCAGGACGTAGTTCTTTGATCGTCGAATGAGGCGCTCGTTCTCTATTTTGTCCTGGAGGCCTATCCCGTCTGATATGTATTTGATGAACGGGGTACGCCAGTCAGGCCCACCGGTTGTCGGAGTGGCGTCGTCTATGAGCATTGCCTCGGTGGGCTGCTTGTCGACCAGGGAGGAGCCTACGCTCGGCTCGTGGATGTCCTGGACGAAAATACCCCGCGGGATCTGGGCCCGAGATGAGCCTAACTTCGACAACGCATCTGCTGCTTGGTTCTTATCCCGGACCACGTGGATGTACTCTATGCCGTAGAAGTTGGTTTCCCATTTGCGAATTTCTTTGCAGTAGAGATCCATCATCTCGTGGGTTGCGTCCCACTCCTTGTTGAGCTGGTTGATGACCAAAGCGGAGTCGCCATAAACATAGAGGCGCTTGACTCCCAGCTCTACGGCTAGTCTTATGCCATGCAAGCATGCTTCGTATTCGGTGACGTTGTTTGACGCCGGAAAAAGGATCCGAAGGACGTAACGCAGTTTGTCCTTGTTGGGTGATACGAACAGTATCCCAGCGCCGGCACCGTTGATGTTCAAGGACCCGTCAAAGAACATTGACCAGTGGTCTGAGGCATCGGGAACGGAAGGCTCGTTGAGATCCGTCCATTCAGCAATGAAATCGACCAGGGCCTGAGACTTGACAGTGGTGCGACTCTGGAACTCCAGGGAAAATGGACATAATTCCATTGCCCATTTCACGATTCTGCCATTGGCGTCTTTATTGCGCAGGATGTCCCCAAGAGGGAAACTGGTTGTCACCAGGACTCGATGGCCGTCGAAGTAGTGCTTCAGCTTTCTTGACGTTATTAGAATGGCGTATATGAGCTTCTGTATTTGAGGATACCTGGCCTTGGACTCGTTTAAGACTTCACTTATGAAGTAAACCGGTCTCTGGACCTTGTAGGCGTGACCTGGTTCACCTCGCTCGACCACTATTGCCGTGGAGACAACCCTGTCGGTTGCAGCAATGTAAAGGAGTAGGTCTTCATTGGGCTGAGGCGCTGTAAGGACAGGTGGTGAAGTGAGGAAGGTCTTAAGCTGGTTGAATGCGGTGTCGGCTTCTTTTGTCCAAGAAAACTTTTCCGACGCTTTTAACATTTTGAAGAAAGGGAGGCCTTTTTCTCCTAGCCTTGAGATGAAGCGACTGAGGGCGGCCATACATCCTGTTAGCTTTTGGATATCCTTTACGTTCTTTGGTGGTCGCATGTCAAGTACTGCCTTTACTTTTGAAGGGTTTGGTCGTATGCCGTCGCGACTGACAACGTTGCCGAGCAGTAGACCAGAAGGAACACCGAAAATGCATTTTTTGGGGTTGAGCTTCCACTTGTACCTATTAAGTGCCTTGAAGGTTCGGTCTAAGTTGTCGATTAGGGTGCTCGCGTCCCTTGTTTTTACGACCACATCGTCCACATAGGCCTCGACGAGGTCATCACGAATCTCGTCGTGGAGGCATTGCTGGATGGCCCTTTGATAAGTGGCTCCGGCGTTTTTGAGTCCGAAAGACATGGTCGTGTAGCAGTATGCGCCGAAGGGTGTGATAAAGGATGTTTTGATCTGATCTTCTTCCTTTAGCGAGATCTGGTGATAACCAGAGTAGCAGTCTAGAAAGGAGAGGAGTTCGCATCCGGCCGTTGAGTCGACCACCTCGTCGATGCGAGGGAGACCAAAAGGATCTTTAGGACAGTGTTTGTTGAGATCAGTGTAATCAACGCACATTCTCCATCCATTATTCTTTTTGCGTACAAGAACCAGATTGGCGAGCCAATCGGGGTGATACACTTCTTTTATGAATCCGGCTGCTAGAAGCCGTGTTATTTCTGTCCTAATAGCCTCCTTTTTGTCGCGAGCGAACCGTCGCAGTTTTTGCTTGATTGGTCTTGCGGTCTTCGAGACATTTAAGGAGTGCTCGATCAGGTTTCATGGGACACCGGGCATGTCTACGGGTTTCCATGCGAAAACGCTCACGTTGTCCCTTAGAAACCTGACGAGCGCGTCTTCCTATTTTGGATCCAGGTTGGCCCCGATGAGGGCTGTTTTCTCGGGGTTGCCTTCGACCAGCTGCACTTCTTTGTACTCCTTGGATTTCGAGTTCTTCCTGGCTGTCGTCTGTTCGGGTAATCGGAGCTGGTCGGGAGGCAGCTGTGCGGCTTGGTTTGCTGTTTCCGCCATGCGGATTGAGAGGTCAATTGCCTCGGTGATCTTGAAGCTTTCTTCTTCGCAGGTGTACGCAGTGTAGACGTTGCCTTTGACGGTTAGGACACCCTTCTCCGTGGGCATCTTAAGGACTAGGTATAAGTAGTGCGGGACTGCCATGAACTTTGTCAGCGATGGGCGGCCCAGTATGGCGTGATAGGTCCCGTCGAAATCCGCGACTACGAAGTTGATGAACTCCGTCCGGAAGTGGTCAGGTGTGCCGAATTGGACAGGCAATGTTATCTGTCTGAGAGGCACGGAACTTTGACCTGGCAAAACCCCCCAGAATTGGGCGTCGTAAGGTTTTAGTTGTGCCGGGGATATCTTGAGGGCGGGTAGGCTGTTGCGGAAGAGGATGTCGATGGAGCTTCCCCCGTCCACGAGCACGCGCTCGAATCTGATGCTGTTGATGCAGGGGTCAAGAATCAGGGGGAAACGACCCGACTCTGGGATAGCGGCCCACTGGTCCTTCCTGCTGAACGAGATCTCCCTGTGGGACCACGTGGGAAATTTTGGGTCTGCGATCAGCCCGTCCGTGCTGTCTATGTTGAGGCAGGCTCTCTTTAACAGCTTTCTTTCCCGCTTGGACTCGGTGGAGACCTTGCCCCCGAAAATGGAGTGGACCACGTCAGTGGGGCTGACGTATTGGTGTCGGGGGTCCCTATCTTGGTCCTCATCCTCATCTTCGTGGTCGTGCCCGTCGCGCTTGTTATTTTTCTTGGCGGAGTCGTCTTGGGCGGCCCGCCGTGTATAGATACTTTTGAGGACGCGGCACTCTTCCATGGTATGATTGGACTTTGGGTGTAGTTGGCATGGTCCCTTCAACGTTTTGTTGTAGTCTTCTTGGTAATCCCATCGTCCATTGGGACGTTTGACCGTATTTACTTCGTGGTCGTAGTCATGAGGGCGCTTTCCTCTGAAGTCGTCGCGGCTGTCGCGCCGCCGATCCCAACCCTCTCGGTGATCGCGGTTGTCGGAGCGGCGGTGGCTTCTGCCGTCGTAGCGACCACGACCGTCATCTCGCCGGGGAGGCTGGTCGGGACCTCTCGCATCGTCTCGGATTAGTTTTTCTGCGTCATCGGCATCGGCGTAATTTTTGGCCGTGGCGAGGAGCTCTGCTACCGTTGTTGGGCGCTTGCGCAATAGCTTGTTCCTCAGCGCTTCGTGGAAACGCAGGCCCTTGATGAAGGCTGAGATGGCCTCGTCATGGGAAATCTTCGGGATTTTGAGGCGCATATCCGAGAATCGTCGGATGTAATCGCGCAGAGGTTCGTTCTTCCTGTCCCTTATCCTTTCAAGATCATACTTATTTCCAGGCTGCTCGCATGTGGCGATGAAGTTGTCGATGAAACCCTGGCGTAGCTCTTCCCAATAGTCGAAGGAGTCCTCGGGCAAGCCGAGAAGCCACTGATCACCAGCCTGGTCGAGGACTACGGGGAAGTAGTTGGCCATGACGTGCTCATCCCCTGCCGCTGATCGGACGGCGATTTCATAGAGGGTGATCCAGTTCTCTGGATTTTCCTTGCCGTCGTATTTTTTAAGTTTTTCGAGCTTGAAATTGCGGGGCCACACGACCTGGTGGAGGTGTGAGGAGAACAGTCTTAGGCCCGGAGGCCCGTGCGTTGCATCGTACTCGATGCGGCGCAGGTTTTCGTGGACTGCTCTCTCTGCGGCGCGCCTGTTGATGCGGTCCCGGGCATCTTTGGGAGGGATGTTGTGGCGGAGATCCCAGTGTTGATCTTCTTCTTGGCCGCGTACGCGGTTCTGCTTGCGGCGGCCATCGGCGTCCCGACCACCATCGTCACGCCGTGAGTCCCCTTGACGGTTGTCGGGGGAGCGGCTGTGGTGACGCCTGCTGGGTGAGGCCCGGCTACGATTAGTCTGGTCGGAGGCGGCTTCCGTATAAGAGACGTCCTAGACTCTCTTGAGCAGAGTGGCTGTCTGTCCCATTGCGGCGATCAGGTGTGCTCGGATGCTGGTCCGGACTCCCTGGCATTCGGGGGTGTCAGGAAGCCGATCCAGGTTAGCCATGGCGACAGCCACGTTGGCGCTTGGCGTTTTGTAGACTGGCTGGTCCCCGACCATATCAAAGGCATCGTTGAGATTATTTGGTGGCATTTGTTGTTGCTCGTCCGCACGTCGTCGGACGCGATCGGCGTTACACTGTTCGCGGAGTTGCCTCTGGTCATCTGTTTCTCCATCAACGACCGGTTCGTCGGCGCTGACATTGAACACAATATCCCCTCGCCGGGGGGGAATATCGGGAATCGGTCGAAACCCGGAGGGTGTGAAGGAAAATCCAGGTCGTAGTCCTCGTCTTCGGTGTTTATAACCTCGGTGGGGACGGAGCCGGTGCTTGAGTTGGTGCTGGAAACCTGGCCGTCCCGTAGTTCTCGGATTGTCACCATGTTGACGTGGTGACGATTGTTCCTTGTCGGCGACCAACCCGCCTTGCTGAAAACGGATTGGGTGTGCTGTGAGTAAACAGAGGCCGAGTTGTTCAGGCCGCAAGGATAGTCTTCCTTCTTGAGCTCGACGGATCGTCCTGAGGGGGTTGAGGTTATCGTCAGAGACGTTCCCAGCCGTTCGTGTGTGGCGACACGAGTTGGCCGGCGGGATTTGAAAAAATCCGCTGGAGCGGCTTGGTCGGGCCGACGCAGAACTCCATCTATTAGTTGGGAAACTTCGAGTAGCTTGGAGTCAGCGCGATCAAGCGCTTGGAGAAGGTCTGAGCAGTCGATCTCCCTTCCCTTGTAGAGTGGGAACGGTGGTCGGGCGCTTGGTGCCGTCATGCGTGTGGTCGGAGACGGCGTGATCTCAGATTGGATCTGGATCTCTTTCGAAACCGTGGTCGCGAAACCGCCGCTGCACGTCGTCCACGTGATCTGGCCGACGGTGAACGTGAGGCCTTCGGGCACGGTCGCGGAAGCTGGGATCGTGACCATCTTGTTCGCCGGAAAAGTTGCACGCACACCCCCTACCTGGCGCGCCACTGTCGACGAAAGCTGGTCGGCAGTCTACCTTGGGGTATACCCACGGTAGTAGTTTATCGGTAGACGGTGCGCAAACTACAAACTCGATGGTGACGCAAGACACGGACAAGCTTTTTATCCAGGTTCGGCCGCCGAGTTGGCGTAATACCTACGTCCTGTGTCTGGTTGTATTGATTTGTGTTGAGAGAATATGATGTGTCCTAGGGGGGTCCCTTGCCCCTCCTTATATAGTCTGGAGGGCAGGGTTACAGATCGGGAAACTAGTCCTAGTCGGTTACAATTGCCATGGATAATTCGATATCAGATCCTATTCTAACCGACTAGAATCCTGCTCGATCTCCACATCTTGTTTCCTTGCGCGAAACTCCAGGTTGTCGGATCAAGCCTTGAACTCGTCTCGTAATGGGCCAAGCCTCCTGGCCAAAGTCTAGCCGTAAGGGTATAGGGGTTTATACCCCCACAAAGCTTAACCCCAAAAAATGTATCTTTGGGGTCCCCTCCGGTCTATTGCTCGGCAACATCGTCAGCCGCGACGGCATACGGCCGAATCCCTCAAAAGTAAAAGCAGTGCTCGATATGCGACCACCTAAGAACGTCAAGGATATTCAAAAGCTCACCGGATGTATGGCTGCTCTCAGCCATTTTATTTGTAGACTGGGAGAAAAAGGCCTCCCCTTCTTCAAGCTCCTAAAGGCGTCAGAAAAATTTTCCTGGTCAGAGGAAGCCGACGCTGCGTTCACCCAACTCAAAACCTTTCTCACTTTGCCACCCGTTCTCACAGCGCCTCAACCCAACGAGGACCTGCTCCTTTACATAGCAGCCACCGACAGGGTTGTCTCCACGGCAATGTTGGTCGAGCGAGACGAGCCAGGCCATGTCTACAAGGTCCACAGACCCGTTTATTTCATAAGCGAAGTCTTAAACGAGTCCAAGACCAGGTACCCACATATACAGAAGCTCATATACGCTATCCTAATAACGTCAAGGAAGCTAAAGCATTACTTCGACGGTCATCGGGTCCTGGTGTTGACGGTCCTTAAGTACTAAAATTAATAATCAAATAAACATGAAAAAGGATCAATATGAAACAAACATCTAGAATTAGGGTTTTATCTGACAGAATTCCACGAGCTTTGGTGTTTATCTATTTCTGCAGGGGGTTATCAGAGAATATGGAGAGAAGGCCCACATGTCATGTTTACAACGAGATAATTACGTGCCGCGCAATTTTCTTCAATCTAGAAGAGTCCAGAAGCCACGGGAAGGAAGCGGAGGCCAAACGGGGCCAGAGGCAGCGCGCCCGCCCTCCTGCCCTGGGCGCCCGCCCTGGGTTGGACCCCAATCAGGACTCTCTTTCGGGGCTAAACTCCATCGACCTAAAGGATCAATCTAAACCATACAATCTATGTCGGTTTTATCCAATGGCTCACGTTCACTTGAGGGGACTATAAAACCAGACCCCCTGGCCCCTGGAGGAGAAGAGAAGAAATCATTATTCAGAGGTAGCCATCAAAGTTAGGGTTTAGAGCTTCTCTCCCACAGAGAATTAGAATTAGCTACTCCCTAATCCTTCAAGTTTAGAGGTTAGATTAGATAGCAATTAGAGAAGTAGAGCACTACGCTCTGGATTCGGATCTTCGGTAATAAAGATTGGTATTATTCATATCTTTCTCGAATTCTATTGTTCTAATTGCATTATGCCTCTAATTATTATGTTCTTAGTTTGCTCTAGTTCTATATTTTATATAGTTATGATTGATAATGAGTTTATGTATAAGTTTGCAAAGCGCTTAGCTCTTGACGCGAGGGAGTTAGGTGATAGATCACATGTGAGCGTGGTGCTTAGATGTTATTTATCTGCAAATGTATCCTATTGGCCGGGTCGTGTGGTAGTTCGCGATAGTGACAGCTTTGTTGATTCTTATATAGTCCACCCTCCGTTGATAGGACAAGCAGAACCGGTATTGTGGAGTAAGTCTTGCGATGCTCTGATTTACTTTATCAATGTTCCTTATACATGAATGAAGAGTCTTTTATGCTATATATGATCATGTAGATAACTAGAGTAGATTATGACTTAGTAGTTAGTAGATAACTTAGAATCCATTCTCTAGCTAATCCGACATCACCTACATATATGAGGAGTAGTCTATTTTCTAATCGCTGTGTTATTTAACCCTTGAACTTATAATTCATTATCATTATCTTTATGGTTTACACCCTGCTAAAGTAAGTGACTGTGTGACGAGTTTCTCATTAGTAATCATGTTCTTGCAAGTTTATCTCTAGTCTATGCCTTGATAGATTTTGTCCTTAATTTAATTTCATCCCTTTTGTTCTCTTAAGCAAAAATTATAAATAACGATACCTGGAATACTTATCCTGGTGAAATGCTACAATGAGGTGTTTTATCTGTGCGCTTGCGGATAGAATAGATTATTTTCTAGAGAGCCTTTACATTTATAAATACCTTTGTACACTCTGGCACCATGCTGGGGATGACAACCTAGTATCTATGTGGTGTTAGCTAGTGTCAACACCTGGTATCCACCAGTTTCCCTCTAGGGGACATTTTGCGCAACAAGGATGCCAACGGTAGAATTGTAAAATGGGCAATGGAATTATGCCCATTCTCCTTGGATTTCTAGAGCCGCACCACCGTCAAGTCTCAGGCCCTGGTCGATTTCATCGCAGAATGGATGGACCTCAACGAGCCTTCCTTTTCCGACATCCCCGACCACTGGTCGATGTTCTTCGACGGGTCCTTAAACATCAATGGCGCCGGCGCTAGGATAATCTTCGTATCGCCTAACAAGGACAAACTATGCTACGTCCTTAGGATCCTCTTCCCGGCGTCAAACAACGTTGCTGAATATGAAGCATGCCTACATGGCATACGATTGGCCGTCGAACTGGGAGTCAAACGCCTCTACATCCACGGCGACTCTGCTCTAGCCATAAACCAGCTAAACAAGGAATGGGACACAACCCACGAGAAGATGGACCTCTACTGCAAAGAAATCCGCAAATGGGAATCCAATTTCTACGGCATAGAATACAATGTGGTCCGGGATAAGAACCAGGCAGCGGATGCGCTGTCAAAGTTAGGGTCATCTCGGGCCCAGATCTAGCAAGGCATTTTCGTTCAGGACATCCACGCGCCAAGTGTGGGCACATACCTGGTCGAAAAGCAACCTAATGAGGCAATGATCATAGACGACACCACTCTGACAACCAGTAGCCGCGACTGGCGCGCCCCTTTCATCAGGTATATATCAGACGGATCGGGCTTTCAGGATAAAACGGAGAACGAACGCCTCATTCGACGATCCAAGAATTACATACTGGTCGATGGCAAACTTATGCGAAAGAACGCAAGTTCTGAAGTGCTGCTCAAATGCATATCCCAAGATGACGGCATCAAGCTTATAGATGACATACATGCCGGGTCCTGCGGCAACCACGCATCCATAACACTAGTCGGGAAAGCTTTCCGAGCAGGTTTCTACTGGCCAACCGGGGTCGCCGACGCTGAGAAACTAGTCCAGCATTGTGAAGCATGGCAGTTCTTCGCCAAGAGGACTCACGTGCCTGCTCACGAGATTCAAACCATCCTGTCATCCTGGCCTTTCGCCTGTTGGGGCCTGGACATGATCGGGCCGTTTAAGCTGGCCCCCGGCAACTTCAAGTTCGTCTTTGTGTTAATTGATAAATTCTCAAAGTGGATCGTGTACATGCCATTGGCCAAAGCAACCTCTGAGAAGGCTGTGGAATTCCTCAACCAAATCATACACAGATATGGGGTTCCCAACAGCATAATTACCGACCTGGGCACTCAGTTCACTAGCACTACATTTTGGGACTTCTGCGATGACAGGGGCATAGTCGTAAAGTATGTGTCAGTAGCTCACCCACGGGCCAACGGTCAGGTAGAGCGAGCAAATGGAATGATTATCGATGCTTTGAAGAAAAGGCTGTACACAGAGAACGATAGAGCACCAGGACGATGGATGAAAGAATTACCAGCCGTGGTCTGGGGTCTCCAGACACAGGCTAGTCGCATCACGGGTGTGTCACCCTACTTCATGGTTTACCGCACCGAGGCAATGCTTCCGTCAGACATAACCTTCGGATCTCCAAGAGTTGAAAACTTCGACCAGTCTTCGTCCGACATCGCCAGGGAGCTTGAAATCAACTACACGGAAGAAAAGTGCCTATTCTCATGCCTCCGAACAGAAAAGTACCTCGAAGCCATCAGGAGGTATCACAACAGGAACATCAAAGACCGTTCCTTCGTGGTCGGTGATCTTGTACTCAAGTGGAAAACAAGCCAAGAAGGAACGCACAAGTTATCCACACCTTGTGAAGGACCCTTCGTGGTCGCAGAAGTGACACACCCTACATCTTACAGACTGGCGTACCCAGATGGAACGCGCCTGCCTAACTCTTGGCACATAAACAACCTGCGGCATTTTTACCCATAAGTTCCAAAACATTTCGTTTGTAAATTTCTTATGATCAGCATTAATAAATTTTTTCATTCTTGCTATGTACTTCTCTTATATGCAGAGCTTTCGACTAAGTGCAACAACCACCTTTAGGACAAAAGTCCTTAAGAGTTATTAACTCGACACAGTGATACATCACTTAGACAATGTTACAGCACTCAGACCCATGGTCATGACAAATCGAACTGTATTACAAACTTTACATACAGAGTTTACAATAAACACCCCTCTGGGCGGTCCCTAGTCTACTCCTACAGACTACCCTATAGGCCTACTGCTCGGGCTGATCACCCGCTCGGCCTTGCTGCTCAGTCGAAGGGGTCGGGGCCACCGGCGTCTGGCTGGTCGAGACCGCAGGCGTCGACCGCCCATCCCCGGCAACGGACGCCCCTGCCAACTCTCTGGCCGACCTATCTGACCCGGGCTGGTCGGGGGGAGTTGCCGTCCCACAGAGGTTGATGTCGCCGATCACTGTCGACGACAGGTCAAGCAGACCAACACGAAGGTCGTCTGCCTGCTGTGGACCAACCTCCATGGGATACCCCCTCTCCAGTCTGGACAGGTCGACCAGAGGATAGTGGGCGCGCACCATGCTGAGGACATGCGCACCGACGAATTCCCCGGCGTCCTTGACGAACTGCGGGAGCCAGTCCCACGCCCGTTGTGCCTTCTCGACTCGCGTCAGCTTCGGCGCGCGAGGCAGGTCTTCAGGGAGCTCGGGGCTGATCAAGTCAAGAAGCGGGGCCACTCCTTTCCAAAGCTTGATGCAATTGGCCTTCCAGGAGTCCCAGTCCTTGATCAGCTCATCGAGGTGCTTCTTGGTGTTCACCTTGAGCACTGAGAACCAAGCAGGAAGTTAGTTCGCACACAAGACAATGAATGTCGAGCAGTCAAAAAAGAAGGAAACATGATTCTTACCATTCAACTCCCGATTCCTATTGTTTAACTCCTCACCAGCTCGGCGCTCGGCCTCCAGCGCCCTGGCTCGTTCCTGGACGAGCCTCTCGTTTTCCTGCCGGAGGCGCGCAACCTCCTCCTCCAAGCCTGCAAGAGTAATTTCCGGTCAACTAAAATGACTATGCGGTTTTACGCAGCCGCTCAGAGCACATGACTGACCTCTCCTTTCTCGGTCCTTTTCGGCCAAACGCCGATTAAGATCGAGTAGGCGCTCCTCCTGAGCACCCATCTCGGCCATTTTCTCCTCGGCTTCCGACCGAAGCCGGTCCACCTCCGCGGAAAGGGCCTTGTTCTCGGCCACGATGCCCTCAATCTGGTCGAAGCACCTTTTCCAGTACTTCGCCGTTTTCATTACGCCCTACAAGAAGAACACATACTGAATCTAGAAACAATGTATATAAACTTTGGGCAGATAAAAAAGACCACTTACCTTAACCTCATCCACAAGCCGCTTCGCTGCACGCTCCACCCTCGCGGCCTCCTCCGTCTCCGCGAGTTCCTCATGACCGATGAAGTGGTCCCCGCGCTGGCGCCACACGTAAACGTGCTGGCGACCATCTTGGGGACGGCCTTGGATCTCCTCCACTTCATCGTCGGAGGCCGTCCGGGTCTCCTCGCCCTCTGCACAACCCCCGCCCGTGGTCGCAGGCACCACTAGACCCTGATCCAGACCAGGGGAGCCTCCTAGTGACGAGGCCTCTGCTCGGGGCGGGGTTGGGACTCTCTCCTCTTTAGCTGGCGGGGGAGTAGGAGCTCTGCCCTCTTCCTCCACAACGGGCATCCTCGCAGCCTCTTCGTCCCTCGGCGGGGCCAGATGCTCCTCGGTGCCCTCAGCTGCGGTGGTCGTCGCGGGCTGCTCCTCGGTGGTCTATGGCGCGGCGTCTCCAACGACGGCCGTGGGCTCGGCCGCCCTCTAGCCAGCCATGTGGTCAGGGTCGACGTTCGACGCCGCGCTAACAAAAAGGCGACATTTAACCAACGTCAAAAGCAGCAACAAAAACACAAATCGAAGTACAAGAGTAAGATTGAACAACTTACAGGTCGGAGCGCCTCTGCGTCGTGGTGAAAAACCTCCTCCTGGTCCTACCGGTCGGCACCTCCGCCCTCGTCTCTACGACGCGCGTAGGCTCAACGTGTAGGGCAGGAGGGTCGCTGGTCATCCGACCAGTGGTGGCCGGCGCAACGTCCGGACGACTGCGCGGCCTCCGGACCAAAGAAGGCACGGCCTCCTGCTTTTCGTCGTCGTCGTCAGTAATCCGGACGAGCCGACGGTGCTTCGGCGCCTGGCGGGCATCCTCGCAACCTCTTCGTCCCTCGCTGGGGCCGGATGCTCCTCGGTGCTCTCAGCCGCAGTGGTCGTCGCGGGCTACTCCTCGGTGGTCTACGGCGCGGCGTCTCCAACGACGGCCGCGGGCTCGGCCGCCCTCTAGCCAGCCATGTGGTCAGGGTCGACGTCCGACACCGCGCTAACAAAAATGCGACATTTAACCAACGTCAAAAACAGCAAGAAAAACACAAATCGAAGTACAAGAGTAAGATTGAACAACTTACAGGTCGGAGCGCCTGTGCGTCGTGGTGAAAAACCTCCTCCTGGTCCTACCGGTCGGTGCCTCCGCCCTCGTCTCTACGACGCGCGTCGGCTCAACGTGCGGGGCAGGAGGGTCGCTGGTCATCCGACCAGTGGTGGCCGGTGCAACGTCCGGACGACTGCGCGGCCTCCGGACCAAAGAAGGCGCGGCCTCCTCCTTGTCGTCGTCGTCGGTGATTCGGACAAGCCGACGGCGCTTCGGCGCTTGGCTGCTTTCCGCCGGCAACGTCTCCCAGGGGATGGATCCACCACCAGCGGCCTTTTCCCCGCCACTCTGTCTTCGGTGGTCGGGGCGGGACGGGTCTGCTCCTCCTCGCTGCTGGTTTATTGAGGACACCGAGCAGCATTGTCCTCTGGCGGGTCTACTCCCGCGGGATTCTCCATGCCAGGTGCCAGTGATATGTACACTGCGCACCGGTCAACATCTCCAATCTGCAGTAAAATCAAAGGCAAGTCAAAAACTGGGAGAACAAGTACTCAAAAGTAAATTCAGTCAGTAACATTACCTTAGGAGCTGGCCGTCCCAGCTTGAAGGCCTGCATCCGATCACCACTTCGGACGAAGTTGTCGTCTGCAAAGTTGAACAACTCGTTCAACAGCTGTTGCACTTCCGCCTTCTCCAGAACTTCAGGACTCATCCCGGTCGGGTCCTGGCTCCCCGCGTATTCGTATGCCGAGTGAACCCTCTTCTGGCAGGGCATCACCCGACGGCAAATAAAGTTACCGACCACTCCTGGCCCATCTAAGCGGGACCAGTCGATCAGCCTCATTAGGTCCTCCACGTGACCAGCGAACGCCGGGCGGTCCGTCCAGCTGACCCGCTTCTCAGGAATGTAGCCCACGTCACAGAACGTGGAGCTGCCCGACTCTTCCCTGACATAGAACCACTTCTTGTACCATTCGGTGAGAGAAGTATTCCATGGGCAGTTGAGATACCGGTTCTTCATCCCGTCACGCAGATTAAGGTATACACCACCTACAATCCTGGATCCTCCAACTGCTCCTTTCTTCCTCAGACAAAAAAGATAGCAAAAAAGATCGAAGTGCGGCTCTTTTCCAACATAGGCCTCGCACAGATGGATGAAGGTAGAGATAAGAAGAATGGAGTTCGGGTGCAGATTGCATATCCCGATCTCATAGTAAAGAACAAGACATTGGAGTAAGGGGTGGACAGGAATCCCAAAGCCCCTCTTGAAAAAATCTTCAAAAACCACGATCTCACCGGCACGAGGGTCGGGGTAGCTCTCCCCTTCCGGCGCCCTCCAGCCGCCGAGCTCCTGGCTGTGAAGCAGCCCCATGCCGACGAGGTCGTTGAGGGACCTTGTGCTGCTCTGGTATTTCTTCCACTCTTTGGCCATCAGCTCGGCCCTTTTCTTGGAGTCACTCTTCGCCATTAATGTTGCGGGAACGACTGCGAGCTGGGAGAACTGGTGGTGGTTGCAGAAGGCCGGAATGGCGAGAGTGGAAAGCTCGAAGGCGAAGGCAGGGTAAAGATTACAGGCGTAATGTCAAGCTTTTATAAGCAACGGCTCCACCCTTTCCACTTCCCGTATTCTTGGGAAGTGGGCGGGCCCAGCGGCGGATGCGGCGTTTCGGTTTTCAACAATTACCGGCAGTTAATACGGTAGCTCTTTTGTATAATTGACGGTTTCCTTTTCTTGAACCGCGTAAAGAGCGGCTGCATAGTTACCAGGCGCACCTTTTCACGCAGCCATCTAACAATATGCCAGGATGCCTCATCACATCACAAATTAATGTGGAAAGATGCTTTTTTCAAAATCGCAGACAGAAATATTTCTTATATAGCGATTCCTGGGACTGCACCGACCACCAAGCACTATACGCTTGGGGACTGGTCGACCAGTCTACCAGTTCAGAGACCTGGGGACTGCACCGACCACCGAGCACTATACGCTCGGGCACTGGTCGACCAGTCTGCCAGTTCGGAGACCTGGGGGCTGCACCGACCACCGAGCACTATACGCTCGGGGACTAGTTGACTAGTCTGCCAGTTCGGAGACTTGGGAACTGCACCGACCAATCTGAGCAGCATACGCTTGGGGACTGGTCGACCCGCCCACTATTTGAAAATTCGGGGACTGTACTGACCACCGAGCGTTATATGCTCAGGGACTGGCCTACTAGTTTACTAGTTTGAGAATCTCGAGACTGCACCGATCACATAGCGTTATATGCTCGGGAACTGGTAAATTTAATTTTTTAGGCCTCGCTACAAGGCTCATATTTCGCCTTTCAGCAAGCTTGGGGACTACATCGGTACGATGCATCTAGCGATGCATGTTAGTATCAGAAATTTTAAGATGATTTTATTTTTAGACCCTGGCACCACGTGCCTATGTCACCTACTACCAGGCTCGGTGACTAAGTGGGCACACTTCACCTTGCGGTGAATATGCTCGCTTTTTTAAGGTCTATACTTTTCAGAAAAGTAAAGTGGGCACACTTCACCAGGAAAGAAATCTTTTTTGATTTAGAGCACCATGCATTCTTCGAACAACCTGCTTCTTCGATGCCAATGTTAGTCAACTATCTTTTGGGTTGGTCAAAATACCATTGCGACTGTTTGGGTAATTTTTCTGCTTATCGAAGACGTCAAGCCTTACTGATCGAAGAAGCTCAAGACGGCGTGTTACATCACAATACATGGTGCTCGGGGACTGTTGACGGTTCTTAAGTATCAATTTTAATTATCAAATAAACAAGAGAAAGGACCAATATGCAACTAACACCTAGAATTAGGGTTTGATCTGATAGAATTCCACGAGTTTTGTTGTTTATCTGTTTCTGCAGGGGGTTATCAGGAAATAAGGAAGAAAGGCCCACATGTCGGGATTACATAGAGATATCAACGCACCGCACGATTTTGTACCATCTAGAAGACTCCAGAAGCCACGGGAAGAAGACGGAGGCCGAAAGGGGCCAGGCCCAGGGCGCCCGCCCTGGTGACCTGGGCGCCCGCCCCCTGTTGGATGCCAGTCGGGACTCTCTTCGCACGGGATGTTCCACCGACCTATTGGATCAAGGAAAACATAGTACCACCTCGCCTATCGACCCAAAAACGCATAGAAGGGGAGGACTATATAAGGAGACCCCCCTGGCCCCTAGAGAAGACATGAAGAAATTATCATAGAGACTGAGGGGTGCCCTCGAAGGAAAACCTCTTCTCTAATTAATATTTCTTTTTAGGCTTAGCAACCAATGTAAAGTAGAAATAGATCTTCTAGTTTCTACTAGATTGAGAGAGATAGAGTGGAGGTGTAGATTGGAGGAAGCCCGTCCTGTCGGTGTCTACTCCAAGCTTGTACCTGTGGGATCAAGTTCTCCTAACCCGAAGCTTGCTCCTAGGATTCTTCAGTATTTCGACTTCTAAATTCTAGTAAGTTCTTGTTTTATTGTTCTTATGGTTTATGAGTTTACTTTAATCTCTTCGCGTAGAGTTTAGAGTAATCATTGCTGGCATAAACGTGGTGTTTAGGCTGGGGTACTCATAGATATTCCATGACTAGCTGGACCGTGGTAGTAGTGAGGAACGTGACAATTCCGAGTTACCTTTGCAGATCACATCTCGTTAGCAGGAAGGATAGGGTTTATAGGTGCGGGTCGAACATCCTTTGTGTTGTCTAGATTCCGTTAGCCTCCCCATTAGAACAGTAGATCATCCTTACCAAGGTTAGAAGGAGACTACGGTTGCAGTCTTCTCTATTTATCACTCACATCGAAAGACATTCTTTGTGCCTAAAGGGATAGTAGCAATAGATTTGGTTAGTCAGATGCACCCTTTCTCCCAGTGGTAAAAATATAAATACGATAACTCTGGATAACCTCCCAGGTGAAATGTTCACCGATATCCGTGCGCTTGCGGATCGTTTCCTTATTGCGTTACCAAATATCAACAAGCATTTCTGGCGCCGTTGCCGGTGAGAAAGACCGTTGCTGAGATAACCTGAGTCTTATTATTAGCTTGTATCTATACTTTTATCTTTTCTTATCTTTTATATTCTTTATTTATTTACTCTTACCTTATGGAAAACCAAAATTCTAAATCGATCCATGAGTCTGCAATCCCTTTAGCAACTGACCTTTTACCATGGGAGTCATCACAGCCTATCCAAACATCCCAGTATAAGTTAAGTTCTAGGTTGATTGCCATGATTCAAAACCTATCTTTTTCGGGAAAGGAAGACGAAAACCCTTACCTTCATATTAGAGATTTTGAGCAAACATGTGATTGTCTTCGCATTGAAGGCATTTCTGATAAAACTTTACGCTGGAAGCTTTTTCCTTTTTCCTTAAGGGGAGAAGCTAGACAATGGTACAGCCAGAAGGTAAGTCAACAACAAGGTGAATGGGGAGTTTTACGAGCTAACTTCTGTCTAGATTTCTATTCCCTTGGCCGTATAGCCGACCTTAGACTCGAAGTCCTATCTTTTAAACAAAAAGATAATGAAACTTTGGGAAAATCCTGGAAACGTTTTTCTGATCTTTTAGAATCTGGTCCAAACCTTAGTCTTGAAGACCCTATTCTTTTATTTCACTTTTTTCGAGGTCTTCATAAAAATCACAAACAAATGCTTCACACAATGTCTAGAGGTTCTTTCTTTCGCATCCCTGCTGATGAAGCTAGAGTGATCCTAGATAGAATCCTAGAAGCTGAGATGGATAATACCCTTCATGATGAAACCTACGAAGCCAAAGTAGACACTCTGCCAAATTCTTCATCTACTTTAGCTATCCCAAGTTCTGAGCCACAAGAGGAAGAAATTCCACCACCGGACTTCATGCAGGATATAGAATCCGATCTTTTTGCCAATTTTGGAAATATTTCAAACTACCATTCTATTGACAAACCCCAAAACGGCCAGTTTAGCATTTATTTGCCAAGTGAATATCAATTGAGAGAGCTTATCTCAGTAATGAGTAGCGAATGGTTGGAGGAATTAGAACATTCCTCTGATGTGATCCGTTTGGACACACCCTCTATAACTATACGCTGTGCTTATAATTCTGATCGATTTAATGCTCTCTATAATCCTGTTGTGGGGATCAACATCATGTCTGAATCTTTTGCACTTAAACTATTTAAAAATCTTGTCTTAACCCCCACAACAAAGGTCATAAAGGAATCTTCAGGACGATTAGTCCCCATTCTTGGAATTATTAATGTCCTACCTCTTACGGTAGAAGGCTCCATGGTTCATTTGAACTTCTATATCTTTGATACATGGGACTTCGACCTGTTAATAGGACAACCTTTTAGAAGACTCCTTTATGAAGGTCATACTGGAAAGCTACACATTTCTTTTGGAAAAACTTTTAAATTCCCAATAATAATTTCACACTCCATAAACAATAAGAAGACGAAACTCCTTTCTTCACAGAAGAAGAAGATGAACCTAGACCCCCTATAAAGCTTAAAACTTTACCACCCGGTCTTACCTATGCTTTCCTAAACAATAAAAATATTTTTCTGCTTTATAAAATGAAAATATAAAAACAGGGAGTAATAATTATTAAGGAGTCTCAACATGATAAAGGCTAGATATTTATGCTAACACTTAATCAGTTCCACAAGCTTTGTTGTCTATTTGAGCTCCACAGAATTTAGGAAGACTAGCAGACGGAGGACATTCTAATCGCTGTCAGAATGCTGCTGACTTTCAAATACACCTCTGCCACCTGCTAGCTACATCAAGAGAAATTACGTCAAAATTCAGCTTGGGGGAGAGCACCCCCATTTATCCCGATAAGTATTTCTATCTATCTATCTTTATACTTATATTATATTAGAATATTAAAATACATAAACTATGAAAAACCAAATAAAGATTTTATGTATATATATATATATATCTTTTGCTTAGTGTGTTTAATAAATAAATAAAGTGGCTATGCTAATCTGTATCTTAATAATAAAACTTAAGCATGGATATGATAAATGGTTGCTCTGCCTAATTTGCACATTTTAAGTTCTCTCTCAAGTTTAGACATAACTGTTATAATTTAAAGCTTGTTCTAGACCTAAACTTGTGGGATGAAAACTTGATCTAAAGTCTAAGTTGTTAACGGATACGATATGGGAAGGTTGAGCTGCTGTTTATCTGTTCCTAGAGATGCTAGAATTCTGGAGAATTTTATCTTTGAAATTCTTTAAAATGTTGCATGATGAGTTCCTGTATGATGAGAGTTTAAATTCCTACCACAGCCATATATACATGCTTGCTAGACTTTGAGCCACACATTTACTATTTACTGCTTATGAGCATTGAGTGTGGTCAAGCTGTGTAGACCCTTAGGAACTTGTCATGTGGTTAAATCAAGATTTCACTTGCACGTTCACTCATATATGCTACTTCTACTCCGGAAGTACCATCCACATATATCCACCCATTCCATCTCTTGAATCACCCAAAAATATTCTACTCCTAACCCGGGAGAGAATAACCAAAAATATTTATGTTTTCCCTTGTGAAATAAATGCTCAAGTTATCTTGTTACTACCACTTGCTATATTATCTCAAGAGATGAGTGCTCTAAAAAAAGAAGAAAATAAAAAAAACGAGGAAATAAAAAGGAGAAAGTGCTCGGAACCTCGAAAGAAAAAGAAAAAAGTGAGACGAGAGGTAAAAATGGACAAGTGTCCGACAGTAGAATTAGGGGTGCAAGATACCCACCTGAGAGAAAAGAAAAAGAAGAGCATCTCATTCTCCTCATAAAGTTTCAAAAAGCAAGGAAGGTATGTATCCCCTCAAAGAGCAAAAGTAGAATTAGACTTCCACCTCCATTGTTTTCACCATTGTTATCATCATCATCACCATACACCATTCATTCGCCACACATGCACATCTTGATTAAACTTATTGATTTGTTTCTTTGTATCCATGGTTTGACTATACAATAAATGTCTTGTAAGTATGTATACTTTATGTCCCACCTATGAGCTCCAGATATTAAAGCCTTATTAGAGTAAGGTGAGAGAGAAGACAATGTCACTATGCTTTATACCACAAATACTACATATCTTGAGAGAAGGCATATACCATTACTGCCTTGGTAAGGATCCAGAAATACCACAAAAGAGAGATTTAAGAGAGTCATACAAGGAATCTCTGAGTTTTATTTGAAAATCTGCAAAAACCCCAGAGCTATAGCTGATCAAGAATAAGAGACATGACACTTGGCTGGACTGTTCTATCTTTTAACTACTCAAGCCAGAAGTGACGGTTACAAGAAGGTAAAGTAAGTAAGTTTTAAGTCTTGACAGTTTACTCTAACTCAGAGATGAGATCTTATTTAAAAAGTATGTGTACCGTCAAATTTTAAAAAAAAATATTGCAACAACTTATGATCCATAGCTGAGTCTATCCTTGCTCAGGGACGAGCAAGAGGTAAGCTTGGAGGAGTTTGTTGACAGTCCTTAAGTATGAAATTTAATTATCAAATAAAAAAAGAAAAGGATCCAAATGAAATCAACATCTAGACTTAGGGTTTTATCTGACAGAATTTGTCACAGAACCGACCAAATTATAAGAGTTCAAGTGCAGAAACAATCGTCAAGCAATCACGTTTCTAGACTTGAGCCCATATAATCCCGGTAGTCAATCGAAATCACGAAGGACTTCAAACCAACTCACAACAAACCAAGATCGTAATAGTTCAACATAAACACAACGATTGTTACATAGTCATTCGTTGCCGTCGAAGCGGCACCACATCGGAGTATTAAGTTA
>NC_012870.2:36572399-36573521 GCF_000003195.3 Sorghum bicolor | reverse complement strand
TTCTAAATCGATCCATGAGTCTGCAATCCCTTTAGCAACTGACCTTTTACCATGGGAGTCATCACAGCCTATCCAAACATCCCAGTATAAGTTAAGTTCTAGGTTGATTGCCATGATTCAAAACCTATCTTTTTCGGGAAAGGAAGACGAAAACCCTTACCTTCATATTAGAGATTTTGAGCAAACATGTGATTGTCTTCGCATTGAAGGCATTTCTGATAAAACTTTACGCTGGAAGCTTTTTCCTTTTTCCTTAAGGGGAGAAGCTAGACAATGGTACAGCCAGAAGGTAAGTCAACAACAAGGTGAATGGGGAGTTTTACGAGCTAACTTCTGTCTAGATTTCTATTCCCTTGGCCGTATAGCCGACCTTAGACTCGAAGTCCTATCTTTTAAACAAAAAGATAATGAAACTTTGGGAAAATCCTGGAAACGTTTTTCTGATCTTTTAGAATCTGGTCCAAACCTTAGTCTTGAAGACCCTATTCTTTTATTTCACTTTTTTCGAGGTCTTCATAAAAATCACAAACAAATGCTTCACACAATGTCTAGAGGTTCTTTCTTTCGCATCCCTGCTGATGAAGCTAGAGTGATCCTAGATAGAATCCTAGAAGCTGAGATGGATAATACCCTTCATGATGAAACCTACGAAGCCAAAGTAGACACTCTGCCAAATTCTTCATCTACTTTAGCTATCCCAAGTTCTGAGCCACAAGAGGAAGAAATTCCACCACCGGACTTCATGCAGGATATAGAATCCGATCTTTTTGCCAATTTTGGAAATATTTCAAACTACCATTCTATTGACAAACCCCAAAACGGCCAGTTTAGCATTTATTTGCCAAGTGAATATCAATTGAGAGAGCTTATCTCAGTAATGAGTAGCGAATGGTTGGAGGAATTAGAACATTCCTCTGATGTGATCCGTTTGGACACACCCTCTATAACTATACGCTGTGCTTATAATTCTGATCGATTTAATGCTCTCTATAATCCTGTTGTGGGGATCAACATCATGTCTGAATCTTTTGCACTTAAACTATTTAAAAATCTTGTCTTAACCCCCACAACAAAGGTCATAAAGGAATCTTCAGGACGATTAGTCCCCATTCTTGGAATTAT
>NC_012870.2:36566704-36569921 GCF_000003195.3 Sorghum bicolor | reverse complement strand
TTTAACTCACCTGCCTTTGGACTTACGCCAATGGTCCCCCGCACACCGCACTTCCTCCGGTAGTGCGCACTTTATACTTGCCGGTCTTCCGGCCTGAGTCATACTACTCGGCTTCGCGGTCGGAACGAGTTATCCGGCCAACTAAGTGTCAGGCATGCGTTCAACATGACAAGAGGACGTACAACGATCGGTCCTTAGCTGCCACAGACGGAGTTACTACACACTTGCAAAACTCCGCCCGGCTTAAGTCAAATTAACCAGGTTCCATCCACGATAGCACATATAGACCATCGCGACCCGACACAACCCTATATCGCGCGGATGACAGGATATCACCCGACTTCTACCGATTAAAGCATAGCTAAGCTGCTACTCGAACCTAACTCTACAACCAGGGAGGGTAAGTTATCTGGACAAGGATAGAGTAGAATGCAGCAACAGTTTCATCACAACTCCTATACGTAATGCATCAATAGATATAACGTATTTAGTAAACTTTCGAAAATAGAGGAGGCTTAAAATGCTCCGGGGCTTGCCTTTCACGAACGATGCCGGCTCGTGACTTGGGCACTCAACTTCTTCTTCGGGCTCCTCGAGTCCGACTTGCTGGACCTCCACCTCCTGGCTGCCTTCCTGGCCTTCGGGGTTCGCTTGGAGCTCGAAGGAAACTGCCACGTCCGGTGCACCTATTGCATGCTCGATGAATGAGAAAGTGCACATGCTACAGATAAATGCTTAATAGCACAAGCAACTCACTGGACACTCATTTACGGAACAAGAGTTATACTAACTCACAAGAATAAACAAGTTAACATAACCCAAAACCTATCATGGCACTAAAGCAGCAAGCAACATAAAACAAGTATGCTCAGTAAATAAATCATAAGTATAGATAGACAGGTCCAACAAACATGAGTAAGGACATTCTGGAAAGCTTAGGAAATTATCTACAACTCATCTTTAAACATGACAGCAAGATTCAAACATTAAACTAGTCATTTTAACAAAGTTCCAGGTTCTGTCCCAGAAAAAACAGAGAACCCCTATTTCTGGAACCTAACTTGGAACAGCTGTAACTTTTAAACTACTTGGCCAAATGACCTCAAATTTGAACCACAGTTAGTTCAACAAGTTTAGAACAACTTTGTTTTATACAAGTTTCACAGAAAGTCAAATTATCATTAAGCAAAGTTAAATTATTCACTTGCTGTCCAGACAGCATTTAACCCTATAGTTAATTATTTAATGACATGATCAAAACACAAACTAAGCCAACCATAAGACTCATGGGCACAAACATATTACAAGGTCACCAGATCATCAGTTGAAAACCCCAAAACAATTACTTAACAAGGCATTTATTAATTAATTTTAGGTAAGGCATATTTACAAGATATTAGTTAAAGTGCTCAGAAAAATCTACAAAAATTACAGAGGCACAAGTATAACATCAGATCAACACCACAAAAATTTCAGGACCATTGCACATGCCAATTTAAAGATATGCATTTAACATGTATCAAGGCATTTATTTCATAAATTCATAAACATGACTCATATGGTGTCAAACAACAGATTTCAGATTATTTGCATCTTAGGAATACCATAAACAAGTTTACTACCAAAGTAGAACACCAGCATAAGCACCAATTATTTTATATGATTTAATTAAAGAAACAAGCCATATTTCAAACACAAATTACATATCACAACTGCAGTGCTCCAAAAATCATGAAATAATTATCAGAGCACTCTAATGCCATGCAAAGACCACTATAAAAATTTCAGAGCAAACTAATCAGTAAAACCAGAGATATGCATTTATCCATGAATAACAAGATTAAATCCTTAATAAATAATTTCTCAGAAAACATGATTCATTTTATATTTTTGTTAAATACTAGCCATCTCAAGAAACAACACAAAATTTGTTTCACAATTTTTGGATCTCAGAAACAGGAGATATGATTTTTGCAAGAAAGCCAAAAATCAGGATTTTGAATAAAAGAAAAGGAGGGAAAGAGAGAGTCGCTGACAGGGGGTCCCACCCGTCAGGCTCTTCTTCCTCGCGGCCGAGGTGATCTTCGCCGGCGATTTCTCCGCGACGGCGAGGTCTCCGGCCAAACCCAGGGCATCAACGTGATCCCCACACCCTAACGACTCGATTGACCCCACTTTTGCCACGGCGGAGCCACCGGAAGGGACTCACCGTCGGCAATGGCGGCTCGCCGGAGGTGCTCGGCGTTACGCCGGAGCCCTCAGGCCGGTAGAGCGTGACCTAAAGCCCTCTACAGCACCAGCAGACTAGGGCGAAGCTTCCTAGGTACACGGCTTGGCCTGGATCCCCGTGGAAAGCGCTGGCCACGGGAGCACCCAACTCCGGCGGAAGCACGGCGGCGCTGCGCACCGTGTCCGGCGACGGAGAACCCGGTAGAGCGTCCACCAGGTGGCGCAAAAGCTCGCTAAGGACCTAAGCTACCTCTAGGACCTAACCAAAGACGGTGAGAAGCCTCACAACGCTCGGCATTGAGTTCGCCGGAGAAGAGGGTCACGGCGGACCGATTTGGGGGAAGAAAGAAATGTCGGCTCACCGGTGGGTTTCTCGGCGAGTTAGAGGGTGGAGCTTGGAGAGCGGCTCACGGCGGAGCTTTGGGTGGAGTTTGGTGGACGGAAACGCAGAGAGGAGCGCACACGAGCTCGCCGGAGTGAGCTCGCGGCGGAGAGCTCGCTGCGGGCGAGGTTCAGGCGAGAGAGGGCGAGGCAGAGCGAAATGGACGCGTCCACGCGCTCGGGGCGTCGCCGTGGTGGTCATGCACGCGACGAGGGCTGACAGGCGGGGCCAGGAACGGCGTACGGGCGCCAAATGGCGACGGAGCGCTGCCGGCGGTCGGCCACGTCGACGAGGTCCAAGTCGATTCAGACAGTGCATCGACCGACTGACAGAGCGACTTCACCGGTGATTATCTCCCAAACCAGAGCGAATTAGGAGATGGCGTAGTTGACAAACTTGGAGTACTAGACGAGATCTACAACTTTGTCAACTAGAGCAAAGACTAGATCGGCCTGGATTGAAAGATATAGAGTTCCCAAAATCGATCACGCAAACTGCAAACCACCCGGGGACTTAGAAAATTTTCCAAGTGTGGAAAACAGCCCCAAAACTGCCTTGTGGGCCACTTTTGAGCTATTTGTGATCATTTTCATGAGATGGCCATGT
>NC_012870.2:36552842-36554806 GCF_000003195.3 Sorghum bicolor | reverse complement strand
TACGATAACTCTGGATATCCTTCTGGGGTGAAATGTTCACCGATATCCGTGCGCTTGCGGATCGTTTCCTTATTGCGTTACCCAATATCAACAAGCATTTCTGGCGCCGTTGCCGGGTAGAAAGACGGTTGCTGAGATAACCTGAGTCTTACTATTAGCTTGTATCTACCCTCAACAATTTTCTTATCTTTTATATTCTTTATTTATTTACTCTTACCTTATGGAAAACCAAAATTCTAAATCGGTCCATGAGTCTGCAATCCCTTTAGCAACTGACCTTTTACCATGGGAGTCATCACAGCCTATCCAAACATCCCAGTATAAGTTAAGTTCTAGGTTGATTGCCATGATTCAAAACCTATCTTTTTCGTGAAAGGAAGACGAAAACCCTTACCTTCATATTAGAGATTTTGAGCAAACATGTGATTGTCTTCGCATTGAAGGCATTTCTGATAAAACTTTACGCTGGAAGCTTTTTCCTTTTTCCTTAAGGGGAGAAGCTAGACAATGGTACAGCCAGAAGGTAAGTCAACAACAAGGTGAATGGGGAGTTTTACGAGCTAACTTCTGTCTAGATTTCTATTCCCTTGACCGTATAGCCGACCTTAGACTCGAAGTCCTATCTTTTAAACAAAAAGATAATGAAACTTTGGGAAAATCCTGGAAACGTTTTTCTGATCTTTTAGAATCTGGTCCAAACCTTAATCTTGAAGACCCTGTTCTTTTATTTCACTTTTTTCGAGGTCTTCATAAAAATCACAAACAAATGCTTCACACAATGTCTAGAGGTTCTTTCTTTCGCATCCCTGCTGATGAAGCTAGAGTGATCCTAGATAGAATCCTAGAAGCTGAGATGGATAATACCCTTCATGATGAAACCTACGAAGCCAAAGTAGACACTCTGCCAAATTCTTCATCTACTTTAGCTATCCCAAGTTCTGAGCCACAAGAGGAAGAAATTCCACCACCGGACTTCATGCAGGATATAGAATCCGATCTTTTTGCCGATTTTGGAAATATTTCAAACTACCATTCTATTGACAAACCCCAAAACGGCCAGTTTAGCATTTATTTGCCAAGTGAATATCAATTGAGAGAGCTTATCTCAGTAATGAGTAGCGAATGGTTGGAGGAATTAGAACTTTCCTCTGATGTGATCCGTTTGGACACACCCTCTATAACTATACGCTGTGCTTATAATTCTGATCGATTTAATGCTCTCTATAATCCTGTTGTGGGGATCAACATCATGTCTGAATCTTTTGCACTTAAACTATTTAAAAATCTTATCTTAACCCCCACAACAAAGGTCATAAAGGAATCTTCAGGACGATTAGTCCCCATTCTTGGAATTATTAATGTCCTACCTCTTACGGTAGAAGGCTCCATGGTTCATTTGAACTTCTATATCTTTGATACATGGGACTTCGACCTGTTAATAGGACAACCTTTTAGAAGACTCCTTTATGAAGGTCATACTGGAAAGCTACACATTTCTTTTGGAAAAACTTTTAAATTCCCAATAATAATTTCACACTCCATAAACAATAAGAAGACGAAACTCCTTTCTTCACAGAAGAAGAAGACGAACCTAGACCCCCTATAAAGCTTAAAACTTTACCACCCGGTCTTACCTATGCTTTCCTAAACAATAAAAATATTTTTCTGCTTTATAAAATGAAAATATAAAAACAGGGAGTAATAATTATTAAGGAGTCTCAACATGATAAAGGCTAGATATTTATGCTAACACTTAATCAGTTCCACAAGCTTTGTTGTCTATTTGAGCTCCACAGAATTTAGGAAGACTAGCAGACGGAGGACATTCTAATCGCTGTCAGAATGCTGCTGACTTTCAAATACACCTCTGCCACCTGCTAGCTACATCAAGAGAAATTACGTCAAAATTCAGCTTGGGGGAGAGCACCCCCATTTATCCCGATAAGTATTTCTATCTATCTATC